>NC_091825.1:161172844-161472844 GCF_038994185.2 Dermacentor albipictus | reverse complement strand
GGTGCGCGCAGACTTACCACGCATCTACCGCGCGAATTTTCTTGGCGTCGACGCGTACCTACTTTGCATGCTATGCGAAATGACCGCGTGATAATGCAGGCCGAAGTTTTGTCCGCGCCGTCATTGTGAAAGCAAATACTTGGAGGTATATCCGAGATGCCCGTTCTATGTGTGGTTTTCCCGCAGCGTGACATGAACGCGCTGACGCAGGGAAAGCGCGATGCCACTGCTAGTGTCCAGCCAAAGAGGAGACCGACAACACCGTCGAAGACCATTCGGATTCGTTCAGGTTGCCCACTGTCTTGCACGGCGCTAAACGCGTTATATATAGTCCGTAAATACAATTTATTTCTCTCTTGGTGGAGGTGAGGTTATCGATCCCACGGCGGCACTGCTCTAGCGGAGACCGGCCGCCACACTTCCGCCCGACCAGCGTCTCCGCCGGGCCGATGTCCGGCGCGAGAGGTGCTTGACCGGGCCTCGTCGATACCGGCCGAATTGGACAGCTCGTGAAATCCCGAAGGCCTCACAGCCCTTTCTGACGCGCGCGACCTTATCGTACATTGCGCCGTCCGCGGGGCGTGCACTCTCCAGAGGAACTCGGCGGAGCCGCCTTAATTATGGCAGTTGCGAAAGTCGGCGGCAAAATCTGGTCACGGCTTGTGAAGGGATTCCGCTACCCGTATGCGACGAACAACACGCCACCGCGCAATGCGACCTGAAGCGACCAACTAGAAAAGTTGTCTTTCTTCCTGCGCTGATCCGGAAAATAAGCTTCAAGGAGGGAGCGGGTGTCTTAGCGTTCGATAACGTTGACTGAACACGGACTCTCGCTTTTATGCCCTGAGCTATCCGTCGACGTCGCTACATGGAAGCCGAAGCCGAAACAATTTCGAAACTTCTGCAAGGACGGGGTTCCAATCGATGGACTGGCAGCCATGCACTGGCACAAAGACTAAACACGCCAACCGCTGAACCATTAACGCTGAAAAGACCAGAACAAAGACAAAAACGACAAGCATGAAATCATTTTTGCATACACTTTCTGTGAGTCACTGTCTTGTCAATGTGCTTCCACAAGAATCGGGTTGTCAGAAAGGACTGCAATGGTCGAAAGAACATCGCCGTCAATTCTCGTCGTATATGCGGACGAGAAGGCACGAAAAGAGCCCGAATGACGCGGAAGCGGAGCTTTGCTCACGCCGCCCGACGACGTGCAGTGCCGTTCAACAAGCCGACGGACGTTGTGCGGTGCAGCCGGCGAGTGAAGGAAGAGGCCGAGATCCATATCTGAACCTGATTGCGGAGAATCCACGTTGCGTACGGATATTCGCAGTAGAAAAATTATCACGTGAAAAGGCTCCACCAGCGGGAATCCCCTCATCGAAATCGCCGACATATAGTTGACTGAACTCAGACTGTATTATTTTTTTGTTTAATTCGTAATCCGGAAACATTATCGTTAGACAACCACTGCACCAATTTGTTACATGTAAAAACAACATTAAACTTGGTGACAAACAGACGTGGAACGACAGAAAGCTGAGCTAGTTGGTAAAAATTCATTATGCAAAATAGAAGTGAGGCGTGTAGACAGGACACAAGAGCAGGGAAGTGGACAACACGAACGCCAACTATCAACTGAAGGGAGCACTGAGGCGGAAAAAGAAGGAAGACACAAAACTCATCTGCGCATGCTCAGGAATGGTAACACCACGTGTCAATCGGGTACACGTGCTGGTCTACGTGAGAGATGACAGTTAAGGCTCTTAATCTCTTCCTTATGTAAAGTAATCGAAGGCTGACTCACGCACGCACTTCCACCATTATAGATATGCCATGCCTCTACCATAAGACGCGTATCTTCATTCTTATGCCTGTACAATATCGCGCATTCATCTAACTCTGGCTTGCAGTTACAATCTCGGCAATGTAGCGAAAGATTAGAAGGCGATCCACCGGTTAACGACCTTTTAAGCTCCATTAGCCTCTGATTGATACACCGTCCCGTTTGCCCAACGTAGAACTGGACACAGCTAAGGGGAATTTTATAAACCACACCCATACGACATTCAGTAAAACTGTTGTTGTTATTGTGCTTCACTGGACAAATATCTGTTCGTTTTTTCCCTTTTACCCGCTCCTTTTTATTCTGTACGGCAGCGCATATCTTACCTAGCTTATTGGGAGCAGTGAAAGCAACGTTAACATCATATCTACTAGCAACCTTTTTAAGCCTGTGCGACACTGAATGAATATACGGAATAGCCACTACTCTTTTTTTGCTATTACTGCTTTCTGTAATTACGTCCATCCCTCTCGAAACCGACTTCTTTAGGCGCTCAGCCACAGTAGCCACCGCTACACTAGGATAACCTGCTTCTAATAGGCGCCGGACCTGCGCATTAAAACTGGCGCTAATTTTGTGCATGCAGGATCTTGTGAGGGAAGACTTAGACATGGCAATTCCATTTTTCACTAATTTAGAATGCTTGGATTGAAAGTTTAGCAATGGCTTCGAAGATCTTGGGGAGTACTGCCAACAAACATGATTTTGTTCGAAGATCAAGGAAATGTCAAGAAACTGAATTACGCGTCGCTGAGGAAATCCCTTGGTAAACTTTAATCCTCCCCCATAAAGTTTAAATTGCTCACTTACTGAGGTAGCAGCGGAATCTAATTCTTCCCTATTGCAGAAAATCAGGTAATCATAAACGTAACGAAATATTTTGATAACGCTATTGCCTAAGGCTTTCTCTAAGCATTTGTCAACCTTACTCAGGTAAATGTTGCTAAGAATAGGGGCAACCTTTGAGCCAATACAAATGCCTGATTTCTGCAGAAAAACGCCATCTCTCCACCCAATCAGCGTCGACTTCAAGTACATTGAAATAATTTCTAGAAAAGCTCCCGTGGAAACACCGCATCTGTCAATAAAAGCCGACTCTTGCACTTGTTCTTTAATGCACTCATTTACGGAATTTAGCAACCCGTCATGTGGCAAGGAATAATACAGGTCTTCGATATCCATACTGAAAGCTTTCAAATAAGTTCAAGGTATATAAGCAATTGTTTAGAAGTTTAGAATTGTTAAGAAGTTCAAATAAGTAATTGTTTAGAAAAAATGCTCTTCACAAACCTACATGCATGCTACAGCACATGCATGCTTACACTAGTTAGCATGGCTGAGAACCTTCACTTACTGAACAGCGGTGTCGAAAGAAGCACCTAACGAAAGGAGAGGCAGCGTATGCAAGGTAAGGTTAGCCAGCTATGAATTGCAGCGAAGTTTAGGGCTTTGTGAGGGCCGTTGTTAACAAGGCAAAAGCTTTAGCAGTGTGCCGCCACTGTTAAAACTTTGCGGTTCACGATACGGGAGGCAAAATTGTGTTGCTGTAGTTAAGACAAACAACAGAAAGGTCACCGTGACAGCGGGACACATGGCGAGCAGGGCGACACAAATTATCTTCCAACTAATTCTTTGTCATCGGTCTTGTGGCAATCACTCGCATCCATGGTTCGAAAGCTGCGAGAAACGTTAGCGAAAACGAAAACTTGAGATAAAATGTGAGATACCCAAACATTCCTTAACACTGCATTAAGAAAACAATTACATTTGCTACAAAGAAAATGGCGCAGTTTCGCTCGAAAGGCGAATTGCGATAGCAAATGCATAGACAGCTAGCTATACGAAGTAATCATAGTAGTTTTATGTGACGCATACATTTGCAAACATATACTTACTATCTAAATTAATAAGCATGGTTTCAGCTTGCACGGGCAAGCATGAACACATCACTCTCAATGATCGCGGACAGTCGCTGTCAAAACGCTGGCGTGAAAAAGTGCGGCAGCAGCAGCGAGCGAAGTGACCTTCGTGCTGCGTATCGCTTCAATGCGAACTGAACGGCGAGAACGAAGTACGCACAAAGGTATGAGCCGCCGTCGCACCTAAACCAGGGGGCGGAAACTTCTCCTTGGGACGTACACTCCTCCCTTGGGACACTCGGTCACATGCCGTTGCGCGGCGCCAGTGTCGCTTCTACCATTGGCGGTTGCCGGATATCCAACTGGAAAGAATTCGCAAACGAAACAATATCTCCATGACGTCACTGATGAGGTCAGAGGGTAGAGGGAGAAGGCGCGCCGCCGGGAGGAGGAGACTTGCCGCGAAAGCCGCGAAAGCCTCATTTTCCACTTTGCCTGCAAGCGGGCTGTGTCAACACCACCTAGACGAGAGAAGGCCCGAGCGCTCGTCGAGTGACGTCACGGAGAAGAGGCCGGCGGCGTGCTTGGGGATACGGGTTGAATGAAGGGATAGCGCCCTTATGGGCAACGTTAACCAGTGCGCAGTTACTTTTCTTTTTTTGCGTAGTTGAGCAGATGGCCCGCAGAGAACAGAGGTTCTTCCAAGATTATTTTATGTATGCAAAACTATTTACGCGCTGCATTATTAAGCAGCGCGTAAAAGATGAAAGATGAAATTGTTCAACCTTAGGATTGAGAACGAATTTCGGGTAAATCATGACAGGGAGCATGGCTTATATTGAAAAGTCACAGTGCTGCCCTCTTCTTCAGAGTAGCTTCTTTGCCTTGATTTATCGTCGGCGTCAAAGAGTTTGCTGTTCATGCGACCACAAAAGTTCTTCAACAAAATCTTAGCACTGCACCATAACACATATCCCACGGCTTCACTGGTGTGCCCTTCTTCACATTCGGGACACTGCAACTGTTTACAAAGAAACAGCTGCCTTATTCCGCAGAATTCGAGAGAGAAGTGGTTCTTGTGGGAAAGGACGAAAGGCTGGCACTACCTTCTGCAACCCATTAATCCCATCTCCCCCACCCTGCTGACGCTGAGCCATGCTCCCGCAGAATTCCAGCTTTTCTCTTCTTTGCCTTAGCCTTAGCACCCAATATTCTGTCATTTATTTTGAGGAAACATGAACGCATGATTTTTCGGCCCCGATTTGTAATTGCTCCTGCAATTGGGCACGCAGCACTTATTAGGCATATCCTGGCATGAACGTAATCCACATTCCGTGGCAATGAAGGCTTGCCGGACACAACCGCAATCGCAGCACTACAGAGGCTAAAACCTTCTAGCCTCTGTAGCAGCACAATCGCAAAGACTACATCATAGATTCCTTTCTCTATGACTACATGCACGGTTCATGTCCAGAAAAAAATCGCGTTCGGAAGCATGTCCCAGCATGCCAGGACTTTTGTAACCCCGAAGATATTCGAGAAGCGGCAGGGTTCCCGGAACTAATCGAATTGTTATCGCCGTCGTCGCCCACTCTGTCTTCCGCGTCTCATTTTCAACACAGGTGCGCCGCTCGTAGCTTCATAGGATGCTGCACGGAACTTCTATGTGGGCCTCTTTTCGTGACGTAGCTCAAGGGGAGAGAGTACTGCCAGAAGGTCTTAAGTTCTCTAGAGGGTGTTGGCTGTGTTCGTGCTCTCTTGCAGGTCCGCTGGCCGCGCGGCGACATGGGCCAAATCGCGGAGCAGAATCCGCTGGAGTGTGCCGTGCTTACTAAGCGCTTTTTTTTATGCCGCGTTTACATTGGAAGCTACTATTCATTTTTGAAAGCATTGGAACAGCGCTTGTACACACCAGTGTCAAGCATAAATAATGAAAAATATTTATACAGCAAACTGTCGTTAACTACCAACATTCGCAGGTAACATATATTACAGTGTGTCATTTCGTGAAAGTAGTCGCTTTGAAATTCCTAACTTGTGGTTAAGTTTAGGGCTGCAGTTCAACTAGTTCACAGATATAGTAGGGGCTAGTATAAAGAAAGTAAGTTCCTGGCACCATCAATCGTTAATTTTGTTCGCGTGTTGTCAAGTGTATCAACTAAAGCTGGCCGACTTCTCAGTCAGCCAAAACACAACGCAAGTTGAACTTTTTTGTTTTTATTCCCACATTCCGTACTGGAAAAAGACTGGGCTCCGGGCAATGAGGAAGCGTAAATCTGCAGAAACAATTTTCATTCACACCTGAAATTTGTACATAAAGACCGAACACAGATTCCAGAAGATACAAACCAATGCAAAGATTATAACCATCACTGGCTGGTCACACGGAACTTTACTATCACGTATGTAATGACGGCGACACACTTTGTGGCTTGGAGAAAGAAGGTAGAGTACGATATTTGTATTTCATTGACAGTATGCGAAGCAGGGACCCATAGAATTTTGAACTGGCTGCATGCATCTGCAGGAACAGGAAGTAGCCTACAATTGCTCTAATTATTTGAACTACAAGCCGAATGAGGGGGCATATTTCTATAGCGCTTACAAGCCCATATAATCTACCTGTCTTCATACTTTGCGTCATACCGTGCGTTGAATATACAGGAAAGCACGGTGAGTATTAGGACACTGTTCTAACACAACAGCAACGCGAGGAACCGACAATTCACACACACACAGACACAAAAAGCACTTAATAGCACTCGTCATCGCAAGGCGGATAAACAGTTCGCACTTAACTAGCATTATACTTGTATTACTTAACTAACTAGCATTACCCTATACTTGTATTACTGGTTTCATTAAATACATCTTTGCCGGCAAAACAAATAACATTGCGCCTCGCCTATACTACAAGTGCTCAAAAACTTCCACACACTGAAGCTGTGTCTAAAGCAAGGTAACGGAGCGTATGGTACCATCTACGCTCCAATATTAACATAAAATAGAGAGCTTCAACATTCTTGAGCACAATATCTTAGTAATATGGTGCATCGAAACACAATAAGAAATCGCGTGCGTACGTCCTTTTGCCGTCATTGCTCTTGAAGCTTGATAAAACATCACGGCTATTTATATTTCTTTAATCTTAGCCGGTTGTGTCGACAAAGTAAAGAGTGCACAAAATGTATAGCACAACAAACACGCACTCAAGCCCTTCAGTACAAGTATTTCACCGACAGCAGATGGGCTACCGTCATGACGAATGGGTCGAACGACACTGCTCCTATGTCAGTCCACTGAGGCTTGCACAGAAATGGTTTACTCATGCAAAATGAATACCTGGTCAGAAAATAAAGCGAAATACTTGTGCTTAGCAGCTGTCATTAGCAAACCTAAAAAACTTCGAAGAACTGGAATTCCCGACGTTAGAACAGCACAGAGCCGCGCAACACATGCGATGGCCCGATTTAGCTATCTTCGTCTAATGCTCGGTCGACCTGGTTCCCTGCGTCTTCCGTTCGTTGCGCGCCTGATCGAGCTTCTCTATCTTATTTGTCCAATCTTTATACTTGGGACTACAACTGAAGCAGATGACCAAGCGCGATGCGACTTTTGATATTGCTGATCGAGCGGCAAGGGTGAGCGGAGGTAAGCTCGACGGACGCACGAAGACAACCACTTCCCGCGCTTCGCTCCATTTAAAATTCACAAAAACAGAAACAAAAAAAGTTAGGACATTCGGCAACCGCTTGGAGCGTGCATTTTCCTTGAGACCGAAACTAGCATTCGCCTTCCGGTGGTTGACTAAACTCAGCCCCCGACTCAGATCACTTTCAAGATAGGGGGCGCAATTCTGGACATTCCGCCATTTTCTTCGATGCATGACGTAGGCGCGACGCAAACAAGATGGCGCTGGTGGCCCCGTTTTGCTTACGTAACGTGACGCCAACTTGACGTTTCGCCTAAGAAATTGAAATGAAGGCACTGAATATAGCGTTATCGGCAAAGCAAAACACTTTTCCTCCGCAGTAAAAATAAAGCAGTTATCTCAAAGCGTATGATTATTCCGTCGAAAACGCTTCTCGCTTCCGTCGTCTGCTGCGTACAAGCCATCGCCTGCTTCAATAGCTAGGATGCGTGTCCCCGGAAAATGGAATGAGTCATCGCATGTTGGCGCCAACGTGCTTGGTTTTCTTGCTTGAGACAACATACGCGACCTACCAGTGGTGATGCGCGCACGTTCTAGGCCACGTTATCGCTATCTAGTGAAACGCAAGTGACTCAGCCCGACTTGGCTGGCTGAGAAACGGCCGAATATCACCGATAGCGTTGCACGCGCCAGAGATGTCCACTAGAGCGACGCAAGCGCCGGCGCTGCCATCTCTTGTTCAATTCGCTGGTTACTCGCACCGCGGGAGGAAACTTCAAGGCGCCGTCTTGAGTACATTTCTTTTTATAAATTAGAAAAATGCCGTTGTCATAACTTTTGATTGTGCGAAAAGGCATTAATCTTGATTACAATACAAATGCAGCAGTGAAAAGCGGACAACATTGCCGAAAGTTTGCTATGTTCAACCAATATTATTTCGTATAAACGCGTTCTTTTAAAGAACGATGGCCCCAAACACAAATGCCAACACCACCCGAGAGCGATGCAAATACTATGAGCACGTGGTATGAACAAAATATTTTCATGGTGCCAAACTACGGGGAAAATGTGGCGATACGTATTCCTCTCGGCTGCCATTGCGTATGGCAGCCCATTAGCATAATTCGTGCGGCTCGTCGCAGCAATAATTATGGCTGAAAATCTCAGCAATGGCGGCCCAGCGCAACGTCACGCATCGTCAAAATGACGTTTAGGAAACAGCCCTTCCTGTGACGCTCCTCATGAGATATTCCTTCAGCCAATCAGCAAGCTGGCATGGCGCATATCTTGGATCGCCACCACATATTCGCGCAATTGCAGATGCAATGCACTGGCTTCTGCACGCTACCGCTCACATTCTTTTTGAAGCGCTAACATCACAATATATCTGCCAAGGACCAAAAAAAAATGTATTAGTTGATAAAATTTGCAGCTCCACGTCACGTTTCGTCATCTTGATGAAAACGCAAAATGATATTTCGCAAAACTTCCGTTTGCCGGCACAAATTTTAAGGCACGTGAGCTCTCCACAGCCATCAGAGAGTAAACATGGCGGATAATGGCGGCCGTGCAGCCGCCATGCGTGTCGAGAATAGCACCCAGGCTGCGCAGTGGCTGCCGCTGTGCAACACCTCCCCCGTCCCTTCTCTACCCTCTCCCACCGGGCTCCATGCGCGCGACTGAAGACGGCGCGTTTCCTGCTCGCTTTCCTCTCTTGCACTCCCGAGACTGAGCCGCGATCATCGGCTGCCCTCGTGCGCTTCCACTCGCACCTATAGCATGCGTAGCTTTGTAGCTTCTTTATAGCTTTGTAACTTCTTTGTAGCTTCATGCTACAAGTCCGGTGGATGGCAATGTTTCAACATGCATAAATGCAGACATGCATACAATTTTCCACTTTTATGAAATTTTCTCCACCTTGCGGGCTTCATCAAAAGTGATTTTCCCATTGTGCCTGTTTTTCATGCAGATCAACTGCATCCCACTTCATTCCCAGACCGACGCACAGCCGGAAGGTTCAGCATCCGCTGTGGTGTTTACGCTCTCGAGAGCAGGCTGCACTTCAGCTTTTAGAGGAACGCTTACGGTCCACTCCGCGCAGGCATTATGCGGCAAATGAGGTGCGCGGGCGAACAACGTTGGTGGCGACAGCGAGACGCGCAACACCCCTGCGCTGCCAGGCTGCCTTGGCTGCGTGTCGAGCGGTAAGGGCGTATCGACAACGATAGCCTGCGCGCGTTTCATCTGTGTGCGTGATCCCGTGTACCCGGATCGCGGAATGCAGTGTCAAAGACAAGGCAAAGTGTGTCAAGTAACATCCAGAATAATTCGTTTCCTCGTGCTTCCGATACTGTATGGCAGAATGGCACAACATATATACGGCCCACCGAACATTTATGAAGCGCTTGTGCCGCAACCAGTTCCTTGACATACATGTTGAAAAAAACGGCAGTTTTCGTCGACATACACAATGCATGCGATGAACCGTTGACAGCGTCAAGTTCACTAAAACAAAACTTATGGCAGTTGGCGACATTTTGATGCGCGCACATAAAAAAAAGCGCATATAGACGTGTAGTCCCCAACTATACGGGGTGATCATTTTTAAGTTTTACAGAACTTTAAAAATTGCCTGTTGCAGATTACATAAATGTAGTCCTTTGAGCTTGATTATTCAGGCGGGCAAATATTATTAGCATAAGAAACTGAAACACGTATTCAACTATTTAACAAAAGTTCACTAATGAACTTCTTTATTACTTTACAGCACATATTCCAATTTACGAATTGTAGGCAGTGCGGTTACAAAGCGTGTATACTTCGAACGAATTTCCAGGATGACGCCACTTCGGAGATATATGCGCCATTTAAGTCGCCGTAAACATACATTGTTGTTACACTTACTTTTTTAACCGAATGCTCCTTTATGTATTGAAGCACAAAAGTAACTTGAACGCCTATCTATTTTGTCCCACACATTAGGAAATAATATATCGAAACTACTGCCATCCTGGAAATTAATTTCAATTGGATCCGTCTGGCATGGTTACGCGCCTTCGAAGGCGCGAACTTATATATGTCATCCGCTCTCAAAGTAAGATGAGCCCCTCACCGGCTACAACTCGCAAATTGCGACATGTGAGGCAAAGTAATTAATTAAGAAGTTAGTGAATTTTCATTAATTAGTTGTTTGCGTGTTTCGACTTGTCGTGCTGGTAACGTTCGCTTTTTCGAATAATCCAGCTCAAGGGCAAAAATGATGCTATCTGCCAGGGGCGATTTTCAAAATTCAGTAAAACTCAAAAAAAAAACCACCACCCCATATAGGCAACGCCAACAGCGCCTTGTAGTTGAATCGAAGCCACGCTCTCCCGACGGTTTCGACTGCAGGCGGTCGCGCCTGGGATCCGATATGCGCTTGTTCGGCTATAGCTATCTCGCTTTTCAAACTTGACAGACATGTGCCCACGCGGCAGCGTGTCTGAAGGAAACGTCAATAGGGGCTATTTAGATCCAGTAAAACTGGCGCCAGCAACCTCGCTCGAGGCTTTGCGCTAGGCTGATACAAACAACATGCCGATCTTCAATAACTCTCTTAAAGAGGTCGTAACAAAGCGACTAAGATTCGGAGGGCCGATTTCCTTACAAGCTCCTAGATCCAGTCTCTATATTATGGGCATCCTGATGCAGACCTATATTTAGACATCTCGTACATTCTAACAGTGAAAGCCGTAATGTTTTCTGTCCTTGTCATAACTACGCATCAGGTAACGATTATTTTTTAATATGAAAGTAAACGTTCCCGCAAGTGAAACGAAAGCACAATACCGTGTCTCCGCAACATGTAGAAAAAGCTTTTGCCAAACTTGTAACAACGTTTCAAGTCATGCAATGATGAGAAACAGAGATAGTGCCTGTTTGTCGACCCTCTCTCGGCGAAGTCGGAAAACAGCCCCTGCACAGTCCAGCTGAAGCTCACTGACTTGCAGTGTTGCCGGAGCTAAAAGGCATTCTCCAGGTGTAGCACATCATTCGGCTTTGTCTTGAAAAGACAAGACCAATGATCTTGACAAGAACCAATACGCAAACACAGTTAATAATGTCTTAAAATTGGTCTGCCCCTTCGGCAGCGCTTACGTTTGTGGGCAAACGCTCTCTGATGACTCTGAACAGGAACTGCCTCGGTCATCAATGATCGACGCGACGTTAGGGAGCCGGCTGAACGTAGTAACGAGTGCAAAGGCACCAAACACAGGCTGGCTTTCCGCAAACAAAAAGATGCAACGTCTCCCATTAAAGTGCGGCCTGTATACATTCCGAGAGGAGCCTTTTTTGGCTCTCGCTGGTTTTGAGTAGTAGAGTGGTGGAGTGGAGAATAGTAGAGGGTGGTCTACCGGCATATTGAATGATACTATACCTGGCTGTCAACTCTGTTGACATTTCTCCACTTCGTGTCCATGCTTCTGACGTACAGGTATTTGTGTAGGTTAGCCCACTGCTTACTATATTACTTTTTATCCCTGTCACTGAGTCTATCTTCAAAGCTAATTTCCCTCTGCGATTTAAGAAGAGGTCCAACCCATGTCACTCTCCGCTGCCGCACTTGGGGTTTTCCCGTGGGCACCGAGTGCCAATCCGCCCACCATCTAGCGTGCAACCTCGACCTTATCTCTGATTCAAAGCAGGGATTGGCATTTGCGAACGTTAGTGCTGGCACTTTTACTTCCTTCCGATTTCCTTCCTTCCTTCCTCAGATTTATTACACCCCCAAAGTCTTTAAGAACTCTACGTTCTGTTTAGCTAGGTTCCGCTTCCACTTCATTTTCAGATTTTACTTGTGGGTGTTTAAGTTTTATGTATACGCCGAGGTGTTTATATTGCGTGACTACGTATATGCCTTGCTATTGAACTGACACCACGTGGTTACTCACTCCTCCATTAAATATAATAATTCCCGATTTCTCTGTGCTAAACTTAAGGCTTGGACATGTCGCTTCATTGCCAAAGGTATTCGCAACTCCGCTAGTAGCACTATGTCATCCGCATACATCAGCCCAGGAACCCTCTGATGCACAATATACATGTTACAGGTGTATGAGAAAGCAAAACTTGATTTACTCCTAATTTAGTACTTTCCAGTCGCCTTTTTATGCCCTTAACCTGAAGCATGAAATGCAATGGAGACAGAGACAATCCTTGCTTCAGCCTTCAGTGAATTTCCACTAGCTCTATGCATTTTCAGCCTTCCCATACGATTTGTACTCGATTTTTCCTACATATCTTCCTCGACACTTCACGAAATCGTCATCTACGCTTTCGATGTTGAGAATGTGCGTTGTTTTAGGCTCCCTTAGCATCTAGAAAAATACACTGTACCATAAAGGTACAGTGTACTCTGTGCTAATAAAATCTTTATGCACTGAGTAAGTGCAATGGTATCCTCTAAACGTCTGCCTGTAGATGCTGTAGTTCTCCCAATATGTCATTTTTCTCCACCCACTTCGACAGCTCTAATTTTATGGCTTCCATTGTTATTCTATATACCACCGATGCTTCTTTAACTGGTGTGTACGAGTTCGTTTTATTAGTATCACATTTGCCTTTATACACGAAGTTCGTCCGGCTTTCACGCCACCCAGTCAAAATTTCCTTTGTCTTAATACCTTGCTGTGTGGCTCTAGTCCTCTGTGCGTTGCATTTTATACCAAGCTGATCGATCAACTACACTGTAATTTCAAAGGGCCCTGCTGCAGTGTTATTTCTTGTTTGCATATATCTTTTTTTCTTTCAAGTTGAAGTTTGCAACTTTAACTTTTGCTCTATCAGGCTTCTCTATTGATGGATCTGTCTGAGCTTGGACTACACTTTCTTTTTTGTCGAATTTATCACTAATCACCTCCATCACGTACAGCAACACGTCGTCCATTTCGAAAATGGGAAGCTTGCGAATGTCCAGTTCGTGCTCCTAGTGCCCTCGCATGGTTTCAGAACCATTTTAGCGTGCCTAATCTCTTTCGCAAATGTCCTGCACCCAACGTTCCCCTGTACATTTAATTTTCTCTTTCACTAGTAGCCCCGTCAGCTCTTTCTTTTCCAGGTGCTGGTTCTATCTAAGCAATATTTATTCCTTGTAATTCTAACTTTCTCGCTTCTCTATGATCTCTAAACACTTGTTTACGCTCTTCTATAGCTTGTTTCATTTCCTTGTTCCACCATTTTCGTAGTTTCCTCTTTCCACTCCAGCAGTTTCTGAGTCATGTTTGTCTTTATCTCCCGCTGCATGACATATACAAACTCCTTGTAATCCCAGACCACTCTAGGAGAGGCATTCCTTTGTATGCTTTTTGCAATCTCTGTTACTTGCTTTTTGATTATTTTCTTATATCTTGCTGCTGTTGCTTCCTGTATTTCATTAATATTTTCCCCAAAACTTAGAATTATGCGTTTTCGAAAGTAGAAGCAGCGCCCTCAGGACCCGATCCCGTTGACAGCTCGTTTTGACGCACACGTACACATTGCACATAGCATCGCCTAAAAAAACCGCTTACGTGCTTAGCCATAGTAAAAGAAAGATGGATAAACGCTTTAAAGCACGAAATGAAGCAAAGGGAATATTCACAATTGAAGGATCTCCAGAGCTGCATAAGCTGTCGTTGCGACTTCTCCGCACTTGAATCGATACTGCGGATTATTATTAATCCGCAACGTTATTTGTCACTTAGAAGAGCCTGTGCAGGTGTTCGCGCTTGCTACACCTCTAAACGAGACGCAGATACGCGCGCAGTCTTCGTTGTGGCGCAATAACAAAAACAAAACCCCACTTAAAGAAGCGCATTTTATTTTCCTCTTCAAAACTAGAGGGAGGTTGTCGTCCTAATAGGAGAGCGCGTGCGAAGTTGCTTGTGTGGCATTGCTTTCACATTGTGCAGCTACCACAGCCTCAGCCAGAGAGAGAGAGAGACGATTATGAAGAGGGCGTCCATTGACGCTATCAAACGGAAGGGGCAGGAGAGGCGAGTCGGCATTCGTCGAGGTGAGAGGGACTCCAGCCAAACCAGTGGCCAGTCGTACCCAACAACCTTCCCTTGCCCGACCAGACCGCTTCGCTGGTCGAGAAGGGCGTCGCAGGTGGAGATCACCGCCATGGTGGAGAGGAGGAAAGGAACCTCAAAATGCCGCCTCGAGCCGTGCTGCGCAGCTAAAAAGCGGACCCCAACCACCGAACGCCGCCCAGTCCACTCCCCACTTCCCCGCCGGCTTGACACACAGTTCTCGAAGGACACCCATAGAGTCGCCCAAGATGTGCAGAAAACAGCTGGCGTTGATGGCTATACTAGTCGTCACGGCGGGGGCGTTACCTATAGCTGACCCTAAGACGGACGGCATCGCGCCCATAAACATCGAAACCGCCATTACGCCGGAGAAGACCGCCATCCATTCCGCAGAGAAGACGCCGATCATCTCTGAAACAATACCATCCACCTACGCTGACGGCGGAGCCGCCGTCGTCGATAAGGAAACCGGAAAGGATGTTCAAGTTGAACCAAAGCCCTACAAGACATCCGAAGTGGATTCGGCAAAGGCCGTGAGCGGAGGAGCGGTTCCCGACGTGGAGCCGGTTGGTGTCCCGGCCGCCGACGGGGTCGGCAGCGCCTTTCGCAGCGAGATCAGTGAAGCAGCGCCCACGCAGAAGGTCGAGCCCGAGAAGGCGCCGACTCTGTCAGTCGGAGACATCGGCACCAATGACCCACTCGAGGGCCCAAACCAGCACAAGGTTGAAGGGGTCCTGGATACTGAAGGCCTTGGCGCCACTGTCCAGGACAAGGTCGAAGGGGCCAAGCCGTACGAGGTCAAAACAGAAACCACCGTCGTGGAGGAAGGCGTTGCGGTGGAGGACGAGACCACCAGGGACGAGAAGGTTCCGGAAGGCGTCGAGCAGTACGGCTCTGTGCTCGAGTTCAGCAAGTATGACACCAACAGCGACGGAGTCATCGATGTCGATGAGTGGAGCATCATCCATGGCGGTCACGAGAAAATTACTGGCCAGTTTCACGCCGCCGACATCAATGGTAAGTCACTAAGGCGAGCCTAGTTATCGAAATGAAAATATCCAAGTCTAATGAACACTGTCCATATAGTCGGTGTCGACTTAAGTGGAAAAAAGGAACTTGGTGCGAAAACACGAACAAATACAAGAACCGCATATAAGATTTTGCATGTTTGTTTTTACCTGTACCTGTGCGTTTACATTTTTCACAACGCGTCGAATATGCCACAGTCTGTAAAACGTGCTTACATTATAGCTCTAGCCTGCCCGCGACCTCTAAGAGGAGTTAATCATTCGACGTTCTAGCGAAGTATGAGAATCTTAATTTCTGATATAATAGCGGATACAAAAACCAAACGGATTGATAGAACGAAACACGCAACGAACAAACTTAAAATTAAATTATGGGGATTTACGTGCCAAAACCACTTTCTGATTATGAGGCACGCCGTAGTGAAGGACTGTAATTTTCGACCCCCTGTGGATCTTTTAACGTTCACCTATATCTAAGTGCACGGGTGTTCTCGCATTTCGCCCCCATAGAAATGCGGCCGCCATGGCCGGGATTCGATCCCGCGACGTCGTGCTCAGCAGCCCAAACACGCAAGGAACACTGAATCTTAAAAATTTGTCAATTTGTAATTTGCCCTCGATCCATATAACTCAGTAACTGTGCTAGCGCTCAAATTAGTTATAAATCTCAGTCGGCAGCGTTTGCTTGACAAGATACTACGACTAATATGGGTACGCGGAAATTCGCTATTCTTGTGACATTGACAAAAAAAAAAGTCGGAAAAGCTCTTCATTCAGCTTCCGTACCAACCAAGAGACAGCACGTTTAGACATCTCGCCTTGTCACCGTGATTCGAAAGTGCCACTTTCACGTTGCAGTAGCCCTTCGAACACAAGTTCTGCTTGAATGAAGGCACATTCAGTGGCGTGGCACAGTATCCCGTTATTTCTTTCCTCTTCTGCTCACTCAGTGCTACTTGGGAGTTCGTTCATGACGCAGTATGCGAAGCGTTCACGGTGCGACTACGCGTGCAGTGGTGCGTGTCATAGCAAGACCGGATTCCCAGTCCGCTACCACGCTAGCGCCAAAAGTACCCGCTAAGCCTCACGTGCAACGATCTTCAACAGTTTCGTAGCCAACAGCTTGATTGGTCTTGCCTTCCCTTTCAGGTGACAAGCAGCTTGAGCATACTGAGTTCCAAGGCGCCAGCTGGTACCACGATGGCGACCAGTCGGCCGACATTGCCCGAGACGCGCTGATGCTGGCCATCGCCGAGCAGGCCGCCACAGCAGGGGGCGAGCACAATCACGCCATGGGCGCTGCAATAATGCCTTCCACCGAGTTCCGGTACATCGTGGACGACGCCGAGAGCAGTGCGCAGAGCGTGCCGGTGGTCCCGGCGGAGCCCGCTGACGTCGTCGTCGTTCCCGAGAAGCCGGTCGCGCCCAGTGCGAACGTAGACGCGGCCGCCGTAAAGGTCAACGACGTTCCGACTACGGCCGTTCCTCCCAAGGATGTCGTTAGCGCCGGCAAGCCCGTCGCGACCACGAAGGAAAAGACGGAAGTGCCCCAGGTGTCGGAGGTGGTCAAAGATGTCCAGCGAACGGACAAAGTGGAAAACCCCGATACGACGACTCCGGAGCATCCCGCTGTGGTCGCAGAAAAGAAGCACGGCGAAGTGGCACCCCTGATCTGACGTGCTTCCGCGCTGGAGGTAACCAAGCACCACACGCACTCTGAAAGCTGAAAAAAAAAAAAAAACGTCTTCTACGTCAGGTCAGAAAGAGCGCTTCTTGGCGCTTCGTGTTAATGTCATTACGTGCACCTCTCGCCGAGGACTGCTACTTCGCCAGCAGTGAGCTGGGACGCAGCACAGCTTTCTTCCGGCATTTTCATACGCGGTTCGCTTAATTTATTGCTCCTGTCTGACGTCGCTTTCGTGAAGGGTCGCTGCAAGTCTTCAGTCGCTTTTGCTTTTTTCTTTTGTGGGTGCTCTTGATGCGGATTTTATGCCTTATGTGTTAAAGGTGATAGGGCTGATGGACAACTGTCAACGGACCATGTCGCACCTTGTTTTTTTTTTAAACCATTGATTTTACAAAAAATAAACGACGTCACAAGCTCTAACGACGGATACCTTTTTTCCGGTTGTCGTGTACTTCCCTTTGCTACGCAGTATTTGGAACACAGAGGAAGTTAACAAGATCGGTTGGTTTTATTCTTGACGCCAAATTGTATCGGTGATAAAAATAAATTGCAATTTTCATAGAAATATTATCAATCTAAGCGTGGATACAAGTAGATGAAAAACAGTACGAAGCTCATTGGATCAATACACGAGGATTGCTTTCTTTATTTCTACCATCTCAACTTAGGTTGCAGCATTGCTGCAAGGTGCCTTTTTTAAAACGATTTTTGTAGCGTGCAGGCTACAGAGTTCAGGTCCACCTCTCGGCCCTTCCTGCAAATAAGTTCTCTCTGTGTGTGTCTAATGCACATGAGCCGAGTCCACCCCCGATCGTGAGCCTTACTGGAAAGATTTCAAAATATAGAAAACAAAGTTAGTGGAAGCTTTCGGCCAGAGGCACAGAGGAATTTGCGTTTTTTGAGTAAGCAAAGCCAGTTGGTGCACCATTTCCGAAATCCCTGATATTTCAATGGAGCAGCAAGCTATGCCAAAGAAGAAAACTTGAAGTAACCTTGACGAGATTGCCCTGTCGTATTCTGTTACACGCACAGATCTGGCTCAGCGATCTCACCTCCGTGCCCTTTCCACAATGAGCACGAGTCCGAATACACCGTTTTCTATAGTCCTGCCGTGCGCTGTCATCTTTAACAGAACTCTAAAAATTACTTCGCGCCGACTTTACCTCAAGGCTGTTCCTGCACTCGTTCCTTCACCGCGTCTGCGATTACAGCCATGATAATGCTGATTGATTCTATAGCCCTATATCACTGACCTTGCTAAGTTCGTTTCTTTTTCAGTTTGTTTGCATTCCTGTTTAGAAACCTCTGATCCTCTCATCTTTCTTTTTTCAACTCTTACGATAGCGAACCGACACTTCCCGATGGCTAAAAAAATCAAAGCCCCTTTCTTAAACAAAGCTGTTTGAGCGTGAAGCTTTCCCCCAATGCAAACTGAATCAAAGTCCTGAGCCAACGAACACGCAACGAACCCAAGAAATGCTGAGCGACCCGATGCTATCCATAAGTGATTTGATTGCTTGTTTAGGATTGTACTTTTTGAACGTGGAAGATGAATGAAGACGCATTTAGTTAAGCTGCGTAGCCTGTTTTAGATCATGTAGCCGTTGATTACACACACACACTTATACATATATATATATATATATATATATATATATATATATATATATATATATATATATATATATATATATATATATATATATATATATATATATATATATATATATATATAATTCGAGGAAACGTTCTGGTAGGTCAAGTGCATACGTAGTTGATGAAACGAAGGGGCACACTTACGAAAATTGCATGTTTTATCGTTTCGGCCGTGGCACGGCCCAAAACGTTAGAACATTAACGATGTAATTTTCGTAAGTGGGCCCCTTCATTTCTGCAAACATATCATCATCAGCAGCAGCAGCCTGGTTACGCCCACTGCAGGGCAAAGGCCTCTCCCATACTTCTCCAACTACCCCGGTCATGTGCTAATTGTGGCCATGTTGTCCCTGCAAACTTCTTAATGTTATCCGCCCACCTAACTTTCTGCCGCCCCCTGCTACGCTTCCCTTCCCTTGGAATTCAGTCCGTAGCCCTTAATGACCATCGGTTATCTTCCCTCCTCATTACATGTCCTGCCCATGCCCATTTCTTTTTCTTTATTCCAACTAAGATGTCATTAACTCGCGTTTGTTACCTCACCCAATCTGCTCTTTTCTTATCCCTTAACGTTACACCCACCATTCTTCTTTCCATAGCTCGTTGCGTCGTCTTCAATTTAAGCAGAACCCTTTTCGTCAGCCTCCAGGTTTCTGCCCCATACGTGAGTACTGGTAAGATACAGCTGTTATACACTTTTCTCTTGAGGGATAGTGGCAACCTGCTTTTCATAATTTGAGAATGCCTGCCAAATGCACCCCAGCCCATTCTTATTCTTCTGGTTATTTCAGTCTCATGATCCGGATCCGTGGTCACTACCAGCCCTAAGTAGATGTATTCCCTTACCACTTCCAGTGCCTCGCTACCTATCGTAAACTGCTGTTCTCTTCCGAGACTGTTAAACATTACTTTAGTTTTCTGCAGATTAATTTTCAGACCCACCCTTCTGCTTTGCCTCTCCGGGTCGGTGAGCATGCATTGCAATTGGTCTCCTGAGTTACTAAGCAAGGCAATATCATCAGCGAATTGCAAGTTGCTAAGGTATTTTTCATCAACTTTTATCCCCAATTCTTCCCACTCCAGGTCTCTGAATACCTCCTGTAAACATGCTGTGAATAGCATTGGAGACATCGTATCTACCTGTCTGACGCCTTTCTTTATTGGGATTTTATTGCTTTCTTTATGGAGGACTACGGTGGCTGTGGAGCCGCTATAGATATCGCTCAGTATTTTTACATATGGCTCGTGTACACCCTGATTCCGTAATGCATCCATGACTGCTGAGGTTTTGACTGAATCAAACGCTTTCTCGTAATCAATGAAAGCTATATATAAGGGTTGGTTATATTCCGCACATTTCTCTATCACCTGATTGATAGTGTGAATATGGTCTATTGCTGAGTAGCCTTTACGGAAACCTGCCTGGTCCTTTGGTTGACGGAAGTCTAAGGGGTTCCTGATTCTATTTGCAATTACCTTAGTAAATACTCTCACGTGGTGGTGACGTTGAATAACACAGTAGCAATACTGTGAACAACAAAACTAACTTTTATTGGGCGAACCTGTGCCCACAAAACAGGCTACACTTATAGCACAACGATAGCGGCTAACACAGTCGGCGATCGTCGAAAATCTGATCAGCGGATCAAGCGCGTCGGCTTTTATAGAGCAGTTGTCGAATGTTCCAGACTAATCGTTTGGACCCGCGTGCTTTCCACAAAGTTCTATACCATTCGCGTTACGCGATGAAATCATATAACACAAGGTTCGGCGATAACAGACAGCCGGGTAGAAGCATCGATAACTTTCCAGAAACGTCGGATACATGCAGGCGCGTCCCTCGCTGTGCGATTACAGTTGTTAAGCGGCGAAACTTGGTTGCCCGATAAAGATAAGTACACGTGTCAATACCCCCCTCTTAAAAAGCATCGACCCGATGCTGCAAACAAACGAAGGTAATAAACAAAAGCACTCGTAGCAAAGAAAAGAACAAAAATGACGAAGTTCGTCAGCGTCCGTAAAAGGGTTTAAGGCGCACCACGTGGACCACTTCAGATCGTGCGCGGCGCCGCTGTGAATGCGAAATGCCGTCTGGCACGACCTCATAGTCCAGAGCGCCAATACGTCCGATGACCTTGTAGGGTCCGAAATAGCGTCGGAGTAGTTTCTCACTGAGTCCTCGTCGGCGTATCGGCGTCCAGACCCAAACACGGTCGCCAGGCTGGTACTCGACGAAGCGTCGTCGGAGTTTGTAGTGTAGTGTCGGCTGTCGGTCCTCTGCTGGCTCTTGATTCGCAAGCGGGCGAGCTGTCGGGCTTCTTCGGCGAGCTGGAGATAGCTAGCGACGTCAGAGAGAGAGAAACAACTTTATTTTGCCACTGCAGGGTAGGAAGTTAGGGCAGGTAGGCCTAGTGTGGCTCCCAGGTGGGGGCGACGTCTTGGGCCCACGAAACGAGTGCTAGTTGCGTTTTCTTGTCTTGCCTTGTCAGCAGCTGGTTCCAACCCTCTTCGGAGGGAACTGGCAGTAATGATCGTGGGGGAGGGTTACCCTCGCATCCCCAGAGAATGTGTGCCCGAGTGGCGAACACTCCATGGTCGCACTTAGTGCAGACGGGGTCATAATCCCCTCCAGTGATTAAATAAAGTCTAGAAAGACTGAGTATTGAATCGGTCTGCAGTCTGCGAAGCATGGTGGCTTGCGCTCGTTCGAGGTCGGGGTGGGGAGGCGGGTACACGCGTCTCGTCTCCTTATAGAAGTTTGTAATTTCAGCGTAGGATTTGGGGGCCTCTGCGAGCGCATCTGGGTTCGAGGGGCCGGCCGCCCGGTTAGTTAGGCCTCGGGCTAAACGGTCGACCCCTTCGTTCCCAGAGTTCCCCGCGTGAGCAGGTACCCACACTAAGCTTATAGTTCTGTCGAGAGTGCAACCGCGGAGGATGTGTGCGGCGGGGAGACAGAGTGAGTTTTTTGAGAAATTTTGGATGGCTTGTTTAGAGTCACTGAGAACCGTGCTTGTGCGGGGATCCGCGATGGCTAGCGCGATCGCAACCTCTTCGGCAGCGGTGGAGGAGTGTGTGCGCACTGTAGCGGCACTGATGAGAGTGGTGGTTGGCGTCGCTACGCAGGCTACGTATGTGTTACAGTCGCATTTCGCCGCGTCCACGTACATGGCATGTTCGTCGGCGGAGTAGGTGACGTCTAAGGCTTGTGCCTTCAGTTGGCGGCGCCTATCGTGACGGCCGGGTAGCATGTTCTTGGCCATGGGTCTGATGACTAGCCGACTGAAGACTCCAGTCGGGAGGGGAGCAGTGGGGTGGATGTCACCTGTAGGGTTGATATTAAGACGATTAAGAATGTAACGACCGTGTTCGGCGCGAGAAAGACGGTGTACCTGTGCAGTCTTGTGTGCCTCTATCAGCTCTGTGAGGGTGTTGTATACTCCAAGCTGAAGGAGACGCTGTGTGCTGGCGGACTGGGGCAGTCCCATTGCCGCCTTGTACGCCGAGCGGATGATGCTATTTACTGCCTCTTCGTCTTTGCGGCGGAGGTGGTAATAAGGGTATGTGTAGACAATCCTACTAATGAGGTAGGCTTGTGTGAGGCGGCAGAGGTCGGTCTCCCGCATTCCCCTGCGGCGAGTGGCAATGCGGCGGATTAGGCCGTTGATTTGGTGGGCTGTGGTTCGGAGGCGTTGGATGGCTTCCGAGTTCTGCGTGTTGTTCTGAACCAGCATGCCTAACACGCGGATGGTCTGTACGGGGTCTGTGGGGTGGGTGGCAATGTGAAGCGTGATTGGCTCTTGAGGGTCGGGGACGGGTCGGCGAACACGTCTGTCTCGTATAACTAACAGTTCAGACTTGGTGGGCGAACAAACGAGACCGTTTGCCTGTACGTAAGTGTGGACGGTGTCGATTGCCTGTTGAAGTGAATCTTGTATCTCCCCGTTCGAGCCAGTGTTTGTCCAGAGGGTAATATCGTCGGCGTATATTGAGTGCTTAATGTGGGGTATGGTGTCGAGAAGTGTGGGAAGGCCCCGCATAGTAATGTTGAATAGGAACGGGGACAAAACAGCTCCCTGTGGTGTTCCCCGGGTGCCCATGGTGACTTTGTCACTGCAGAGGTCTCCAATGTGGAGTTCAGCAGTGCGGTTGTAAAGAAAGTTGGCAATGTAGTTGTAGGTGCGAGTGCCTACATTCATCTGTGAGAGGTTGGTCAGTATAGAAACGTGCGACACGTTGTCGAACGCTTTACTGACGTCGAGGCCGAGAATGGTGCGTGTCGCCCGGATGGGACCCGGGTCGAGTATGTCGTGTTGTATCTGCCACATGATGTCTTGGGCAGAGAGTCCAGCCCGGAACCCAAACATCGTGGGGGGGAGGAGATTCTCCTTGTCTGCGTGAGTGTGGAGTCTGTTCAGAACTACGTGCTCCATAACCTTCCCCAGGCAAGACGTGAGCGAGATGGGCCGCAGGTTGCCCATATCGAGTCGTTTGCCTGGTTTGGGTATGAAGATTACCTTGGCATGCTTCCAGGAGTCTGGAAGGCGACCTTCATGCCAGTGGTGGTTGAAAAGGTCCGCAAGTGCTGCGACCGACTGGTCGTCCAGGTTGCGGAGCATTTTGTTGGTAATATGGTCATCGCCGGCGGCCGCAGTGGTCTTGATGCGGTTGAGAGCGGCGCGGACTTCCGACGCCGTGATGTCTCTGTCCATGTCTGGGTTCTGGGAGCCTTTGTAATTTAAGGGGGTGGGAATGTCGGTGGAGGTGTTTATGTATTTGTCTTTCAAGGTAGCGAGGAGTTCCTGGTTCGTGCCTGGAAACGCGTGTATGACGCGGTTGAGATTCTTTTGTGATGCTGACTTGGTGTGGGTCGGATCAAGCAAGTGCTTGAGCAGAAACCATGTGTTCTTGCATCCCAACTGCCCATCGAGTCGGTCGCAAGTCTGATACCACTGTTCCTGACTAAGTTTGGTGGAGTAGGCTTCGATCTCTCGTTCTAGGCGAGCGAGGCGAAGCTTGAGAGGGCGGTTGTGTTTGCGTCGGAGCCAGCGAGCGTGGAGGCTGCGCTGGGCCTCCCACATATGCATGAGTTTAGCATCTGGGGTGGGGCCACCCTCCTCCTGCGTGACTGTGGAGGTGGCGTTGGCTGCGTCGCGGAGCAGAGTATCTGTCCATGTGTTGAGGTCGTCTATGGGGCTTTGCGGACGCTGAGTTCGTACGTACCGGAAAGCATCCCAGTTGGTGTGTTTGAATGTGCGGCGAGGGCCCTTGCTGTGTGTGGCTGTGAACGTAGTGCTGAGAACATAGTGATCGCTACCTATGTTCATACCGAGATTGTCCCAGCGCGCATCTGGGATGTTGCGGGCGAAAGTGAGGTCGGGGCAGCTGTCTTTCGTGATGCTGTTACCGATACGGGTGGGCCGTTCGGGGTCGAGGAGGGGCGTCAGAGCCAGTGTCTGGGCAGTGTCCCAAACCTTGGCTCCTTTACGACCGCAGGCTCTGCTGGGGTAGCCCCACTCGGCGTGTGGTGCGTTAAAGTCACCCACTATAAGTAGCATCTCGTTCCGCGCGATCGCACACGCCTTGCGGAGGAGAGTGGCTACATTAGTGCTCTTGTCACTTGGGGGGCTGTACACGTTTAAGATGTTGAGTGGGGATTCGGTTCGGCTGTTTGGAAGGACCTGCACGAAAGTGTGTGGGACTTCGGGGTAGTCAAGATCGAGTTGATTGGCGGTGAGGTTGCGGTGTACAAGGATGGCGGTGCTCGGGCGGAGATCCGGCGCCACCGATTGGTTGTAAGCAGTATAGCTGGCGAGTTTTGTGTCGGTGTATGTTTCCTGGAGGGCTATAATGTGGGGTGTAAATGGCTGGGCCTGCAGGGTATACTCCAAGGCTCTCCGCTTTGCCTTGAAGCCCCTGCAGTTCCACTGCCATACTGTGATGGGCGCGCTAGCCATCGCGTTTCCTGTAGGGTTCGGGACGCTGTGGAAACGCTACGTCGGTTTTGTACCGCCAGCAGACGCACGCGCGGCTGCACTCTCGGTAGAGGGAAGCGCACCAGGCGACTGAGTGGGCTTTGATGTCGTGAGGGCGTCAGTTTGCGGAGGGCCCGCGAGGTGGTCGAGGCGTGCGGTTAGGGTTTGAATATTGGTTGCCATTTTAGTGCAGCCTTCAATGAGCTGGTCGATAGTGGGGGTCAGCCGTTTTAGGACGTCCTCTATTTTAGATAAGCGGGCGTCAAAAGTTTCGAATTTTGCGTCAAGGTCAGAGGTAGAGGAGGGGGGAGGTGCCTTGCGCTTATTGCACTTGGGCTGGTCGGTGTCCATGTTGGGGTCATTGGTGGAGTCGGAGGTGGGAGCGCGAGCCACCTGCTGCGGCCGCGGTTGTGGGTGCGCCTGTGCAGACTCAAGGCTATGAATTTTAGCATTTGCCTGTGCTAACTGTAGCTGTAGTTGCTTAACCATTTCTGCCAGTTCCCTTACCTGGGGGTCGGGCAGTTGGCTTGTGGCTGGTGGAGGGCTCTTCCACGCGACCTGTTTGGTGGACTTGGTATCCGGCCCGACCTGGGAGGTTGCCCGGGAGTCCCGAGAGCGCGATGGGGAGCGGCTAGGGCTGTTGTGACTGGAGCCGCTGCTTCGCAGTGGTGGGAAAGCGTCATTTCCTGGGGGTCGTTGTTGGCGGTCGCGGCTCCGAGAGCGAGACTGATGGCCACGTGACAAGGTGCCGGGGTCAGTTTCAGTGTCCGTGGAGGATTTGGAAGATTTAGCTCGGCTGGTTGGCACGAAACGGTATTTACAGCTTCTACTGCCGGTGGGATGTGGGCCTTTGCATACGATGCACGTGGCTTGACAAGTGGGTGGTTGGCCGACTGGTTGAGGTTCGTGGGCCACACCGCAGCGGCGGCAAATGGGTTGGCGCGGTTGTGGGCACGCATCTGTTCTGTGACCTAGCTTGCGACAGTTGAAACAAGCCTCCGGGCGCCCCTTGTAAGGGAAGACCTCGAAAGTGAAGCCCAAATACCGCATGTATCGGGGCAGCTTGGTGTTGGCAAACGTGACGACAAAGTGTCGTGTCTGGCCCATACGCCGCGCAGCAACGATAGGGATGTCGGGATTGCGAGCCCGAAGCTCGGCGAAGATTTCGGCGTCGCTTTCATAGCTGTAAGCCCGGTACAGAATCCCTCGCACGGAGTTGTCTGGGGCTGGGGCGTAGGCGGCAACAGGGACTTCTGTGGTGTCGATGGTGATGGCGCGGACCTTGGCGTAAGACACTGCACGAGCACTGTCAGGCGTGCTCACTGTCACTGTGTTGTTAGTGGGGTGCATTCTAACCTGGTCGGCAGTAACTGCCAGGCGTTGGTCGCCGTTGGCTGCTGCGTAAATGGCAACAGCCAGCCGGGCGGAGCCGACGGTGTGGAGGTTGAGTGTGCCCTGCGGGCGAAGGACTATCTTGAGGTCGTCCGAGGGCAGGCGGGGAAGCGGGCGCTTTCTGGTCGGCGGTGGAGGGCGGCCGCGTTGCCGCGCATTCGGGGCAGACAGCGTCGTGGCCGGCGTCTGGGCTCCGGCAGGTTGTTGTTCAGGCGGAGATGGGCGTCGGTAGCGGCGTTGCATCTCGAACGCCGTCCATGTGCCGTCGGATAACTCCGCGGCGGTGATATCGGAGCCTTCTACGGTGTAAGGCATCTTCCATGCGGCGTTGGGCGCGGCAGGGTGCGGCGTCACCACCGCAGCTTGGTATGGGAGAGTCCGCTTCAAAAAGGTGGGAAACGGCGAGAAGGCCGCTTCCCATATGACTCCCGACGATAGCGACCCGGGCAAGGGCGGTCGGTGAAGGTCGCGTCATCTCGGTGGTTACGGAGCGCGCTGACGACACGTCCGTTCACCTCGGCTGTCTCGGAGCGAGTCCTAGCGACGTCAACATTCTCTTCGTCAGTTACGTGCGGCAGCATGGCGTCAAGCGTCGTTGTCGGGTTCCTGCCGTAAACCAGCTTAAACGGCGTGAGCTGTGTTGTTTCTTGCACCGCCGTGTTGTACGCAAAGGTTACGTACGGCAGGACCGCGTCCCACGTCTTGTGTTCGACGTCGACGTACATTGCTAGCATGTCGGCAAGCGTCTTGTTCAGGCGCTCCGTGAGACCATTCGTCTGCGGATGGTAGGCAGTTGTCCTCCTGTGGCTTGTCTGGCTGTACTGCAGAATGGCTTGGGTGAGCTCTGCTGTAAAAGCCATTCCTCTGTCGGTGATGAGGACTTCTGGGGCACCATGTCGCAGCAGGATGTTCTCGACGAAAAATTTCGCCACTTCGGCTGCGCTGCCTTTTGGTAGAGCTTTAGTTTCAGCAAAACGGGTGAGATAGTCCGTCGCCACGACGATCCACCTATTCCCGGATGTTGATATCGGGAACGGCCCCAACAAATCCATCCCAATCTGCTGGAATGGTCGGCGAGGAGGTTCGATCGGCTGTAGTAATCCTGCTGGCCTTGTCGGTGGTGTCTTGCGTCGTTGACAGTCTCGGCATGTCTTGACGTAACGGGCGACGTCGGCGGTCAGACGCGGCCAGTAATACTTTTCCTGTATTCTCGACAGCGTCCGGGAGAATCCGAGGTGCCCAGCGGTTGGATCGTCGTGTAGGGCTTGCAGTATTTCTGGACGCAGCGCTGACGGTACAACAAGAAGGTAGCTGGCGCGGACTGGTGAGAAGTTCTTCTTCACGAGCAGGTTGTTTTGTAGCGTGAACGAAGATAACCCGCGCTTAAATGCCCTAGGGACAACGTCGGTGTTCCCTTCCAAATACTCGACGAGGCCTTTTAGCTCCGGGTCGGCTCGTTGCTGTTTAGTGAAGTCTTCCGCGCTTATTATCCCAAGGAAGGTGTCGTCGTCCTCGTCGTCTTGCGGCGGGGGATCGATGGGGGCGCGCGATAAGCAGTCGGCGTCGGAGTGTTTTCTTCCGGACTTGTATATTACCGTGACGTCATATTCTTGTAGTCTGAGGCTCCACCGCGCCAGCCGTCCTGAAGGGTCCTTTAAGTTAGCTAGCCAACACAATGCGTGATGGTCACTGACGACTTTGAATGGCCTGCCATAGAGGTAAGGGCGGAATTTAGCTGTAGCCCAAATGATGGCGAGGCATTCCTTTTCAGTCGTAGAATAGTTGCTTTCCGCTTTTGACAGCGACCGGCTAGCATACGATATCACCCTTTCAAGTCCTTCTTTCCTCTGGACTAGGACGGCACCGAGGCCTAGGCTACTGGCGTCAGTGTGGATTTCGGTATCGGCGTCCTCGTCGAAGTGTGCAAGTACCGGCGGCGTCTGCATGCGTCGTTTGAGTTCTTGAAATGCCTTGGCCTGCGGCGTTTCCCACTTGAACGCGACATCACATTTGGTTAGATGTGTTAGCGGCTCCGCGATGCGTGAAAAGTCCTTGACAAAGCGCCTATAGTAGGCACACATGCCAAGGAATCTGCGCACTGCCTTCTTATCGGTTGGCTGCGGGAACTTTGTGGTGGCAGCTGTCTTCTGTGGGTCGGGGCGTACTCCTGATTTGCTGATCACGTGGCCTAGGAACAAAAGCTCATCGTAAGCGAAACGGCACTTTTCTGGCTTCAGAGTGAGCCCTGATGACTTGATGACTTCTAACACTGTCGCAAGCCGCCTAAGGTGATCGTCGAAATTTCCGGCGAAGACAACGACGTCATCCAGGTAAACGAGGCACGTCTGCCACTTCAGTCCGGCTAACACCGTGTCCATGACGTGCTGAAACGTTGCAGGCGCCGAGCACAGTCCGAATGGCATGACCTTGAACTCGTAGAGACCGTCTGGCGTGATGAAGGCAGTCTTTTCGCGATCTCTCTCGTCGGCTTCTATTTGCCAGTAGCCAGACTTGAGGTCCATCGACGAGAAGTATTTCGCGTTGCAGAGCCGATCTAATGCGTCGTCTATCCGTGGAAGGGGGTACACATCCTTCTTCGTGATCTTGTTCAGTCGACGATAATCGACGCAAAAGCGTAGGGTTCCATCCTTTTTCTTTACCAGGACTACAGGAGAGGCCCACGGGCTTTTCGACGGCTGGATGATGTCGTCGCGCAGCATTTCGTCGACTTGTTGCCTAATAGCTTCACGTTCTCGCGTCGAAACTCGGTAAGGGCTCTGGCGGAGTGGTCGAGCGCTCTCTTCGGTTATTATGCGATGCTTTGCAACTGGTGTTTGTCGAATCCTCGATGACGTCGAAAAGCAGTCTTTGTATCGTCGGAGAAGACTTCTGATCTGTTGCTGCTTACTCATAGGAAGACTTGGATTCACGTCGAAGTCTGGTTCGGGTACTATGCTCATCGGGGTAGATGCGGCTGAATCCGAGAGGACAAAGGCATGGCTGGTTTCCACAATTTCCTCGATATATGCGATTGTCGTGCCCTTGTTGATGTGCTTGAACTCTTGGCTGAAGTTGGTTAGCATAACTTCCACTTGCCCTCCGTGCAGTTGAGCGATCCCTCTTGCGACGCAAATTTCACGGCCGAGCAATAGATGTTGGTCGCCCTCGATGACGCCTTCTACGTCAGCGGGTGTTTCAGTGCCAACGGAAATAATAATGCTGGAGCGCGGCGGGATGCTCACTTGATCTTCGAGCACACTCAAGGCGTGGTGACTACGACAGGTCTCCGGCGGTATCGCTTGATCTTGTGACAGCGTTATCGATTTCGACTTCAGGTCGATGACTGCGCCGTGTTGGTTCAGGAAATCCATACCGAGAATGACGTCTCGTGAACACTGTTGGAGGATAACGAAGGTGGCAGGGTAAGTCCGGTCATGAATGGTTATTCTTGCCGTGCAGATTCCAGCCGGCGTAATCAGGTGTCCTCCAGCGGTGCGAATTTGAGGGCCTTCCCATGCAGTCTTAACCTTCTTCAACTGGGCGGCGATGTGTCCACTCATGACGGAGTAATCAGCACCGGTGTCCACTAAGGCGGTAACTGCGTGGCCGTCGAGAAGCACGTCGAGGTCGGTGGTTCTTTGTCTTGCGTTACAATTAGGTCTTGGCGTCGGATCACGGCTGCGTCGTGTTGAACTGAAACTGGAACGTCGCGTCGTCAAGTCATCTTTCGTCGGTGTAGTCTTGGTTTGCTGACTTCGTCGGGACTGCGGCGTGTCTTCATTAGGTCGTCGAGATAGTTTCTTCGTCGTTTTCGCCGCGGCGGAGGATCTTCGTCAGTTCGACGAACAGCAACCGCACCTCCATCGGTTGCTGCTTTTAGTTTTCCGGATATGGGCTCGCAGAGCGGCCCGGGGCTGGGCCGGTGTATGGTTGGCGCTGCGGCGACAGGTAGCGGCCTGGTGACGGCGAACGGGACGCTCGTCGAGGGCTCCACTGCGTGGCGGCGAGGTAGTCGGCGATATCGCGAGGGCGTTCACCTTGCTGTGGGCGCGGAGCGTTGACGGCGAAACCTCGCAGTCCCATCTCCCGGTATGGGCATCGGCGATACACATGGCCGGCTTCTCCGCAGTGATAGCAGAGCGGGCGGTGGTCGGGGGCTCGCCAAATGTCCGTCTTCCTCGCGTAGGTGCGCTGGGCGACGGGTGGGCGTGCTGGCGGCGGCGGCGGCGGCGGACGACGGAATTGCGTCGTTGCAGGGCCCTGGCGTGGTCGCGGAGGGGGACCTTGACGGCGTGCGACGGCGGCGTAGGTCATCGCTTCTGGCTGGGGCTGCGGTAATTGAGGTTGCACCTCAGGAACCCCAAGCGATCGCTGAACCTCATCTTTCACGATGTCAGCGATGGAAGCTACTTGAGGCTGCGACGAAGGCAGGACCTTGCGCAGTTCTTCGCGCACAATGACCCTGATGGTCTCTTGAAGGTCGTCCGAACCCAGTCCTTGGATGGCATACTGCGGCGTGTGCCCCTGGCGGTTATATTGCCGGGTGCGCATCTCCAGAGTTTTCTCGATCATCGATACCTCTGTAGAAAACTCAGCCACAGTCTTCGGTGGGTTACGAATAAGTCCGGCGAAAAGTTCTTGCTTGACGCCTCGCATCAGGAAGCGAACTTTTTTCTCCTCCGACATTTCCGGGTCAGCGTGCCGGAAAAGACGGGCCATCTCCTCCGTGAAGATCGCGATCGTCTCGTTTGGCAGCTGCACTCTGGTTTCTAGTAGAGCTTGGGCTAGCTCTTTTCGCACGACGCTTGTAAACGTTTGCAAGAAACCGCTTCAGAACAGGTCCCACGTCGTTAAGGTGGCTTCCCGATTCTCGAACCACGTCCTGGCGGCGTCTTCCAATGCGAAATAGACATGCCGCAGCTTGTCGTCGCTGTCCCAACTGTTAAACTTAGCGACCCTCTCATACGTCTCCAGCCAGCTTTCCGGGTCCTCAAATGTGGAACCGCGGAACGTCGGTGGCTCCCTGGGCTGCTGCAGAACTATTGGGGCTGCTCCGGCTGCCATTGGGGCTGTCTTCTTGGTCGGCTCTGGACGAACTTCTCTGACGCTCTTCTTGGTCGTCTCTGGTAGAATTCCGTGTTCCGGGGGCAGCTGCTGTAGCCGGCGGCATGCTCGATGTTCCGGGACGGCGCTGCTGTCTTTGCGGTCCGGGCTTGAATTACGGCTTGTCGGGGGCGTCCTGTACATGAACGTAAAGCACCTCCACCAGATGTCACGTGGTGGTGACGTTGAATAACACAGTAGCAATACTGTGAACAACAAAACTAACTTTTATTGGGCGAACCTGTGCCCACAAAACAGGCTACACTTATAGCACAACGATAGCGGCGAACACAGTCGGCGATCGTCGAAAATCTGATCAGCGGGTCAAGCGCGTAGGCTTTTATAGAGCAGTTGTCGAATGTTCCAGACTAATCGTTTGGACCCGCGTGCTTTCCACAAAGTTCTATACCATTCGCGTTACGCGATGAAATCAGATAACACAAGGTTCGGCGATAACAGACAGCCGGGTAGAAGCATCGATAACTTTCCAGAAACGTCGGATACATGCAGGCGCGTCCCTCGCTGTGCGATTACAGTTGTTAAGCGGCGAAACTTGGTTGCCCGATAAAGATAAGTACACGTGTCAATACTTTGTAGGCAACGGACAGTAAGCTGATCGGTCTATAATTTTTCAAGTCTTTGGCGTCCCCTTTCTTATGGATTAGGATTATGTTAGCGTTCTTCCAAGATTCCGGCACGCTCGAGGTCATGAAGCGTTGTGTATATATGGTGACCAGTCTTTCTAGAACAATGTTCCCACCATCCTTCAACAAATCTGCTGTTACCTGATCCTCCCCAGCTGCCTTCCCCCTTTGCATAGCTCCCAAGGCGTTCCTTACTTCTTCCGGCGTTACTTGTGGGATTTCAAATTCCTCTAGACTATTCTCTCTCACATTATTGTCGTTGGTGCTACTGGTACTGTATAAATCTCTATAGGACTCCTCAGCCACTAGAACTATCTCATCCATATTAGTAACGATATTGCCGGCTTTGTCTCTTAACGCATACATCTGATTCTTGGCTATTCCTAGTTTCTTCACTGCTTTTAGGCTTCCTCCGTTCCTGAGAGCATGTTCAATTCTATCCATATTGTAGTTCCTTATGTCAGCTGTTTTACGCTTGTTGATTAACTTAAAAAGTTCTGCCAGTTCTATTATAGCTGTAGGGTTATAGGCTTTCATACATCGGCGTTTTTTTATCAGATATTTCGTCTCCTGCGATAGCTTACTGGTATCATGTCTAACGGAGTTACCACCGACTTCTATTGCACACTCCTTAATAATGCCCATAAGATTGTCGTTCATTGCTTCAACACTAAGGTCATCTTCTTGAGTTAAAGCCGAATACCTGTTGTGTAGCTTGATCCGGAATTCCTATAGTTTCCCTCTTAGCGCTAACTCATTGATTGGCTTCTTATGTACCAGTTTCTTCCGTTGCCTCCTCAAGTCCAGGCTAATTCGAGTTCTTACTATCCTATGGTCACTGCAGCGCACCTTGCCGAGCACGTCCACACTTGTATGATGCCAGGGTTAGCGCAGAGTATGAATTCTATTTCATTTTTAGTCTCGCCATTTGGGCTCCTCCACGTCCACTTTCGCCTCACCCGCTTGCGGAAGAAGGTATTGATTATCCGCATATTATTCTGTTCTGCAAATTTTACTAATAACTCTCCCCTGCTATTCCTAGAGCCTATGCCATATTCCCCCACTGACTTTTCTCCAGCCTGCTTCTTGCCTACCGTGGCATTGAAGTCACCCATCAGTATAGTGTATTTTGTTTTAACTTTACCCATCGCCGATTCCACGTCTTCATTAAAGCTTTCAACTTCCTGGTCATCATGACTGGATGTAGGGGCGTAGACCTGTACAACCTTCATTTTGTACCTCTTATTAAGTTTCACAACAAGACCTGCCACCCTCTCGTTAATGCTATAGAATTTCTGTATGTTACCAGCTATATTCTTATTAACCAGGAATCCGACTCCTAGTTCTCGTCGCTCCGCTAAGCCCCGGTAGCACAGTACGTGCCCATTTTTTAGCACTGTATATGTTTCTTTTGTCCTCCTAACCTCACTGAGTACTACTATATCCCATTTACTACCCTCTAATTTCTCCAATAGCACTGCTAGACTCGCCTCATTAGATAACGTTCTAACATTAAACGTTGCCAGGTTCAGATTCCAATGGCGGCCTGTCCGGAGCCAGGGATTCTTAGCACCTTCTGCTGCATCACAGATCTGACTGCCACCGTGGTCAGTTGCTTCGCGGCTGCTGGGGACTGAGGGCCGGGGTTTGATTGTTGTATTCATATAGGAGGTTGTGGCCAAGTAGTGCACCAGGGTGGCCAATCCTGCTCTGGTGAGAGTGTGCGTTACCGGTTCTGGTCCCCGGGATCAGGCCGCACTCCAGGTCTGTTTATGCAATTTTCTCAACACACGGCTTTTTTTTTTTTTCGGTGGAAAATTGCGCGGCACCGCGATTACTCTAGGCGGATACTCTACCGCCACCGCAGGAGTAGTACGCCTAATTTAACCTACAGTGGTGCCTTCTTTGATCAGTCAAGGTGGACCAATCTGAGCTCGGTTAAACTGCACAGATGGCACTCAACTGGAGAAACCTGGTATTTATGACCTGCACATGTGTGGCCATACATAATAGAGGAGATTTTTTTTTTGAGGGTCCCCGTACAGTGATAAAAAAAGAAATATTAAAAAGGGGAGAAGAAAAAAAGGAAGGAAAACAAAAAAAGGAAGAGAACAGGAGATTTGAACTCGTGATCCTTGGATGTTGCCTGGAGAGATAGCTCAGTCGGTGGGTCCGTGAGGCCCCAGGTTACATTGAAGCGCCATAGCTCCTGTCCAGAGCCTCGTACACTATGATTTCCTTAATGTCTTGTGCCTAGTCCGGTGATCTTCAAGTAGCCCACAGCGAAAGGGTGGCGTCATGCCTAGCAGACGCAACTTGCGCTTCCAGCAAGAGTGCGCATGTGCTACTCTTGCTGAGCTCGTCGTTCGCGCCGTTACCAGGCACTGACCGGCCGGCGAGTCGACGCTGGCGCCGTACTGCGAATGTAAACTGCAGTGTTCTACGCAGATGTGTATGTTGGCTTTTCTACAGTGCGTTTTCGGCACTCGCAGACGAATAATTGAGACGTAGAAAGTTTCGCTTTAAAATTTTGATTTTGTCGGCCACCCGCTTCTAGGCCCATCCGGCATCAATGAGTAGAATGAAACTACAACAGCACTTTGTTCAAATGCGTGGCCGAAACCTCGAACCCTTTGTACTTGCTGCTACCCGTCGTGGTGGCGCAGTGGCTTTGGCGTTAAGCTACCAAGCCCGATGGTGCGGGATCGAATCCCGGCCATAGCGGCCGCATTCAATGGGGGCGAAATGCAAAAACGCCCGTGTACCGTGGATTGTGTGGGCGTTAGTCAACATACATAAGGGCTGCTCTGGGCGACTTGAAGATCACCTAAACACAAGACATTGAGGAAACCATAGTGTTAGTGTATATACGCATCCCTTCTTCCCGTCCTTATCACCATCTTTCAGCACACTTTTCTGTCCCCTTTCCGCCTTTCCAATAAGTTATCTGTTTCCTTTCCAATAAGTTATCTGTTTTCCTTAGGTGGCCAAAAGTTAAGCCGCAGTGGCTCACTACGGCTTGCCTCATTATCATATCGGGGTTTTGGCACCTAAAAGCCCAGAATTTAATTTTAGAGAACTTAGTACTGTGGCTAACCGCCATCTATTATTTGTAACCTGTCTCGTAGAACAGAGTAATTTCAGGACTCTGTTCTCCGAGAGAACAGAGAGAAGTCGGCCTTAAAGAAAAACGACATCTTACTCTGGCGCACAGACTGCTCCCTCAGTTCGTCTCCCCTCTCTTTATATACTTCAGCTCTGCGACGTGTGCACGACGGCCGCTTTCACCAGCTCGACACTCGGCCCACTCGATCCGTTCATCCCGCCAACAATGACGGCCGTCGTCGCCAGACGGTCTCCTCGCGACATGCGCCAGCGCTGCAGAGAACATTCACCCCGCCAGCGCCTCGCTCGCACTGCACACATTTTAAGTCCCAGAATCTTGGAGAAATGGCACGATACCAACAACCTGGAAGACAAGTCGCCTTGTTCCACTGCTGAAGCCTGGCAAGTCGCCGTTGGAGCTCTCATCATATCACCCGATCGCGTTGGCGAGCTGTGTGGGCAAAGTAATGGAGAGGATGGTCCTAGGATGCCTGGAGTGGTACCTGGAGTACCACAACACCTACCCAGATGCCATGGCGGGCTTCCGAAGCGGTCGATCATCGATCGATAACGTCGTCGACCTGGTAACCCACATTCAACATGAGAAACGCCGTAAGCGTCTCTGCGCATCCTTATTCCTCGACGTTAAAGGGGCGTATGACAACGTTACGCATGAAGCCATCCTCTCTGCTCTCGCAGAAGCAGGAGTGGGTGGTCGGATGTTTCAATGGATACGGCGCTATCTATCCACGCGATCCTTCTTTTTAAGCACCGAGGAAGGCCATACTTCTCTACATTATAGCTACCGCGGCGTCCCCCAGGGCGGTGTACTTAGCCCCGTGTTATTTAATCTAACACTAATTGCTCTCCTTGAGCACGTGCCAACCACAGTCAGGCTATCAATGTACGCAGATGACATCTGCAGTAACACGCCTACAGCTGCGAGCGAGAATTGAGAGAGCCGCGACACAAACTGCTATCTACCTCCGTAATCGAGGCCTGGAAATTTCCTCCGAGAAATGCGCACTAGTGCCATTTACGCGCAAACCCATGGCAAACTACAGTGTAACGATAAATGGCCAAATAATACGACAGGTCCGATCGTACAAGTTTCTCGGTGTCATAATCGACAGGGACTTGTCATGGAGCCCCCACATATCACACGTGAAAAAACGGTTGACAGGCATCTGCCACCTGTTCAAGTTTTTCGCTGGCAAGACCTGGGGAATGTCGCCTAGTGCCATGTTACAACTGTACAGGGTGCTTTTTCTGGAATTTCTGCGATACAGCTTGCCAGCAATAAACACCACAGGCAAAACGAATCTATGCACAATACAAAGTCTTCAAGGTCAAGTGCTCCGGATCTGTCTAGGCCTGCCTCAGAGTTCTTCAACAGTGGCTACGATAGCAATCGCTAGAGACCACCTTGTCAAGACCCACATTGAAATTGAAGTACTCAGGACCCATATAAGGCATCTAGCCAGGACTCCTCGTCACCATTTAGCCTCTCTACCAGCGGACACGCCACACACATCTTTCAGCCAAACGATAACTGCATATGATGAATCATTGCCAGCTTGTTTCACTCCGGCTTCGAGACCTTCGATCCCTCCATGGTGCCTCGCTCAGCCAAAAATCAACCTCGCAATACCTGGTATCTCGAAAAAAGCTGATCTGTCATCACCAGCCCTTAGACAGCTCACGCTACTACATTTGTACGAGAACTACCGTGATTCTACGCATATTTACACTGATGGATCTGTCCTTCCAAGCAGCTCCGCGGCGGCAATCGTCATACCAGCGAAAGCTACAACAATCAAATTTAAGACGACCCACGCGACAACATCGACGGCAGCAGAGCTCGCAGCGCTCTTTACTGCCCTTCATCACATTGGTGATGAACCGCCACACAAATGGACAATATTCTGCGATTCGAAGGCGGCACTGCAGTCTCTATTGTCACCATTACGACGCGGACCGCACGAACAACTAATATTCCATATTATAGAGACATTACACCATATAAGTGATGCAGGCTACGAAATAACCTTTCAGTGCATTGCTCCCAAGTCATTGCGGGATTATCGGCAATGAACGGGCGGATCACGCTGCCCGCTCAGCCCATACTGAGGAGCGCCACGTCCCAATTCCTCTTTCTAGAACTGACGCGGCACGGAAGCTCCGCCTACTTGCTCGGCAGTGCACCGCGTCGCAATGGAATGAGCCACATTTAAGAAATCCGCGACTGTCCTCACTTGATCGAACATTAAGTCTTCGAGCGCTATCACAGCTTCGCCGTAGAGACGCCACGCTTTTATATCGACTTTGGTTGGGCGTTGCCTTTACTAAAGCCTATGCCTTCCGCATAGGGATGACCGACACCCCAACCTGTGACCACTGCAACCATGAAGAATCAATTGGCCATATTTTGTGCGCCTGCCCGCAGTACAGTCCGCAGAGGGCATGCCTTAGCCACGAACTTGACCAACTAGACAACCAACCGCTATCCGAAAAAAGAATTCTGCAACATCGCAAGGACCTACCGTCACAGAAGAAGGCCGTGCAAGCGCTTTTGCGCTTCTTGCGATCTACCGGCCTGTGTGAACGACTTTAACTGGAACGCCTTTTGTGTGTGTGTCTCCATGTGTGCGCGTTCCTTTTTTTTTTGCGTTTTCCTCTCTGTCATCTTTCTAACCCCCATCCCCAGTGTAGGGTAGCAAACCGGAGACTCGTGTCTGGTTAACCTCCCTGCCTTTCCTCTTCATTCTCTCTCTCTCTTTAAGTCCCAGTAGCCGGCCTACACAGAACCGTATTCTGAGCTACCAAGCAGTGTCACTCGTAGAGTTGGCGTTCACATCGGGGTGGAAGCCACCGTATAGGTATCGAAATTGCATTGCGGGGAACGGCTTATATTGCAACGCTCCGGACTCCACCCAGTGGGAACCGAACCGGCGACCTCGTAGCACTACTCCTTTGCCGCTGAGCGACCGCGGCGGGTGATAGCGACAATAATAGCCCGTAAGCTAACCATGACAGTCACAACCGAGCCGTTCACCATCAAGCCAGGGAATCTAGAGATAATTTAATAACATGCAATGACATTACCAAACGCTACTATTTAGGACGCAGGCAATTCCTATTGCCACATTCAAAACTGAACAGGGCTCAGGCAGTCTCACAGCGCTTATTGCAAACAGGTACATATCCCACACCGTACACCATTAATAAAATATATCCAGAGAGGAAGATTAAGATGGACTGCAGCGATTGTAATGGCATCGTTGGAATCAGACATACGCTGGCAGGGTGTCCCGCGACTCTCCCCAACCTCGTTGAAGAATGGACACAGTGGGAGAAAAGGATGCAAAGCCCATTGTTTCAGGACCAACTAAGGGCCGTCCAGAGGGCCCATGATGTCGCTGAAAGGCTTGGCCTGACAGTGCCAACGTGGGAGCGACCCGCCGTGAGTTGAGCCTCCGGACCTCATTACAATAAGAGTTTTCTCTCTCTCTCTCTCTCTCTCTCACACACACACACACACACACACACACACACACACACACACACACACACACACACACACGGGACAAAAAACCTCAACTTACTGCATTGTTTCTGTGTGCATTGAAGAAAAGGTGGGTACCCCCGCACTGTACAAAATATTCCGTCAATTTGCGCAGAAAAACCGAACGAGACACGGCCTATCGTTACCACGCAAATTTGGTTTACTCCCGAAATAAACTTGATCCGTTAGCCGTCATAACATACAGTTTATCATTGGCGTTCTACAACAGTAATGGCACTGCACCATCTCGAGTGTGCGGTTTTCCGCAGTTACAGCGTCACGTTCATCGTCCTCTGAGAGAAAAATATACGCCAATTGTTTTATAGTAGGCGATGAATGATGTGGAGCAAAACAGTATTTTCATAAAATGAAACTGCCACCGCCTTCAGCCCATTTCACCAAACCAGTCACATATACTTTCCTAGTGCACGTTCTGCACATATGTCGAGGCAAAACATGTTCGGGAGTCTAGCGAAACGTAACATGTCATAATAGAGGGAAAACATAAAACATGCAGATGTAAATTCAAGGCGATGAGCAAAACGAGAGCAAGGTAAAAGCGGGGGCCAACGTTTCGACAAGTGGACTTGTAAAAAGGCCTTGAAAGAGACAAGTGCACTTGTCTAAACGTAGGATCCCGCTTAAGACCTTGTACTCGTTTTGGTCATGTCGCAAGAGTGCCATTTCCAAAGTGTTTTGCAGGATTATCACGCACAACGTTATAGAAACGTAACCTAATGCAACCCACTTCCGAACATCGGTCAAAATCGGGCGATAGGAGGCGGCAAGAATGTGAGAACAATTGTGTAAATAATAATAGTAAGCAATCAATCACTCAATCAATCGTTTATTTATTTAGCGTGTCCAGGAACAACACTAAGATATGAGTGCTGGCACGCGCATGTGCTAAAAGCACTGCACGAGAATATAAGCAAAAAAAATGAATAAAAAGAATTATAAAGAAAGGAGTGTACATACAACAAAACTTCTACACCGCTAGAGTATAACGGGCGAAAACCCTCTCCACATTTACTAGAGCGCTTGCGGATATACTTCAAAAATGCCGCCAGCGGGTCAGAGGCACTTTTTTCAAGAATGCAGAATGTGAGTCCTGACCTCGGTTATAGAGGCGTTGGCAGAGAACTAAAAAAATTTTTCCCTCCAGTAAAATCAGGGATAGCACTTCTAAATTTTCGGTAAACGCGATCTTTATGCATTATTACAATTATGTTTCACACAAGAACCAGTGGGAATATTCAGAATGTTTAGGTCTGTACTGGGGAACGCATTCGCGCATACTGCTCAAGACAAGTTCCGTAAATTGAACTACTCAGTCGTCAATATTCGTTTTGTCTGAAAGCAATCAACAATCGGTGGTGGACAAGAAATCATATAAACCAACATACCCCACTTGAAAGCAAAGCGAGAAGATTCATTGATGCCCCCGGAGGAGCTCTGCCTCAGGGCTGACAAATAATAATAATAATAATAATAATAATAATAATAATAATAATAATAATAATAATAATAATAATAATAATAATAATAATAATAATAATAATGAGACATAAACAATTTGAACAGATATATTCGCTAGGTTTGCCAGAGCCTTCCATGGGTTTGCATGGCAGAAACCTCGCAGTCGGGGCACTACCTTCTGTAACCTTATTGGAGACTGATTAAATGTACTTGAAAAAAGAGAAAAAACCTGTCACAGGTTCCTCAGGTAAACATCCCAAGTAAACAACACTTAATGTTCAGATGAAAACACGTAGCACACAACATTATTTAAAATTGAGTAAAAATGGAACAAGATGTAAACAAAGTTACGACATATCGAGAACAAGGAGAACAAAGAAAAACTCTTTAGGTCACCAATACATACAATATGAGACCGATTTATCGAGAAGTTTTGTAAATGCTTGGAAATGTGCCTGAAACCCATAATTTCGAAGTCTAGCACATATTTTACTGTGGCTTACCGAATCGAACGCCTGTTTCATGTAGAAGATCCGACAGTTTTTAGAAAAGCGCATGCGTTTCTTTCCCCAGACACAAAGCCATACTGGGAAGGTGATAAGATGTCGTATTTTAAAACGAACACCCTCAATCGTTTCAAACACGTGTCTTTCCAAGAGTTGCGCTAAGAAAGGAAGAACAGAGATGGGGCGATAGCTCTGTCTTCGATGCATTTCCACCTTTAAATATTGTTACGGGGAGTAGTTAATCGACAGTAAAGGGCATGGCTAGTCTTGGCTAGTCACTTGGCTAGGCGCACTTGGCTAGTCAAGACTGCACCGGGCACACAGGTTATAGCAGGTCTTTCAGTCCGAGAGGAGAGGCTCTGACGCAGCCCCACTTCGCCACTGTTCGTCACATTATCCCCGGCCGGTGAAGCACCGTCCCGGTGTTGGTTGGTCATAATGGGTTATCACAGTTGTAACGCTTGAGGCGGGAAACATGTACGATGCCACTTCAAGGTGTGGCCATCGATGTAGTGGATGCTATGGGAGTTATCTTACAGGTGACAAGAGTCACCTGGCGCAGCACGCGGTGAGGCCCGACGTACCGCGACATTAACTTTTCACAGAGGCCGACACGACGAGATGGGAGCCAGAGAAGGACGAGAGAGCCCGGTGGAAAAGCAGTATCTCGGCGTCGATGATCATAAATGGACTTTTGTGCGGTCTGCGATGACGAGAGCCGAGCGCGGGCTACTGCGCGCGCGACGAGCGCACGCGTGATGGCGCATAGGAAGTCGTGCACCTGGAAGGCGGATCAGGAAAGAGCAAGGTGTCAAAAAGCAATAAGGGATGGCGGCCAAAGAGAACACAGAAGGCTGAGTAGCCGGCAGTGTCATGACGCGATGAGTTGTATGTAAATGTGACGAACGGAAGGGCAACGTCCCGATCATGGTGATCATCAGAAACGTACATGGAAGGCATGTCGGTCAGTGTACGGTTAACACGTTCGGATAGGCCGTTGGTTTGATGGTGATATGGGGTTGTAAAGTTGTGATGAGTTGCACATGATCGGAATAAATCGTCAACCACTCGAGACAGGAAGTAGCGACTGCGATCTGTGAGTAGGTGACGTGTAGTACCATGTTGAAGGATGACGTAGTACAGTAGAAAGTCGGCTACGTCCGTGGCGCAGCTGGTTGGCAACGTCGAGTAAGTACATATCGCGTGGTATAATCTGTAGCAACTGCAATCCATTTGTTGCCTTTTGTGGAAATTGGAAAGGACCGAGCAAGTCCAGGCCGACTCGATAAAACGACTCGGTTGGATCGTCAATTGGTTGAATGAGACCAGCAGGTTGAGTCGCAGGTCTCTTGCTTCGCTGACACAGGTCACAAGATGTTACGTAGAGGCGAACGGAACTATAAAGGCCCTTCCAGAAAAAACGTCGTCTACGAGAACACCAAGCGAATTGCGCCTCGAAGTAAGGGTCAATAGAGGTATTTCAGTCGTCAATGCAGCCTCACCTCCCGGAGCTGCACTGGCTAGTTTACCGGGTAGTGGCCAGAGTAAGCGGTGGAGGGAGAGCGACTGGCGACTCTGACGTGACCCCGATTGGCTATACCAGTGTCCTGGAGCGGCATTATCGGCATACGTCGGTGCGGAGCGCGAAGATAGACGGTGAGATTCACGGGCCGGAAGGTGGTCGCCGAGATGTGCCTGAAGACGGGCCACGATCTTGGCGGCGGTCAGCGGGGAAGCTTGGTCGGTAATACGGACGACTGCGGCAGTGGCGTGATATGTGGCCGACGCCAGATTTGAGTCAGTGCTTTGAGCAAGATTTTGTGGCGAATGGACGTGCTTTTCGGGGCTTCATGGCGGCGACGAAATAATAAGTTTTTGTGCATGCTGTGAGCTTGCTTCTGTTTCTGATTTGCTGATTTCTTTTGCCTTTAAATAGTCATTGGGTGTTGTTTCTTTGTCTCGTATTTCGTGTGCGCGGGTGTGTTTCGTGTACATTTGGTTTTGCAGGATGGTTAGAGCGTCCTTTCGCGCCACGTGCTTAAACACGTGCAGCCGTGTGGGACGTTGAGTGTTTGTAGCCTTTAAATGGTAGCTCGGAGATGGCAAGACTAATAGCTATTAGTGGTTTTACTGTATGCGTTTTGATAGGAAAGTGAGAGCGTGGCCGCGTGTTTGAGCGCGTGCAAGAGCGTGTCATACCTTGGGTCTCTGCGGCATTGATTGCTTTGGAAACAGTGGTGATAGTTTCTTTGCGACATCTTGAGGACTTGCATCCTGTGCGTATCGGTTTTTGCTAAAAGGCACGTGCTCTGCATTATTATAGTATTATAGTGTTATAGTATTTGCATCAGAAAAAGCCGTGCAATACATGGCAAGAAAGCCGGGAAAGCAGGCAGTGCGCGAGGGGCCCCTCAAGGCAGTTGAGGAGACGGATGAAAATGGGGAGGGAATCGAGTCAACCGGCACTCACTGTGATGTATATACTAGGCCGCAGAAAATGCAGGCTTTGCAGGAAGAGCTTGTCAAAGAGGTGGAAGAGCTCAAAAATGAGCAAAATATGGAGCGTGATGCACGGAAGGTAGTTGAAAAAAGACTTGAAGCAGCCGAGGAAAAGCTTAACAGGGCCGCCATTATGAACGAGAATGTGCGTGACAATGGAACGCAGTCCTCCGAGGTGACAGGAGAGGGAATGCTAGCAAAGTACGAGGAATTGGTGAAGGATGGATGGATGGATGATGAGCGTCCCCTTTGGAACGGGGCGGTGGGTTGCGCCACGAAGCTCTTGCAATTACACTGCCTAATGTCCTACCCAGGTTAAACAAAGAAAAGAAAAAAAAACACTATGAACTCCCACAACCAAATTTTCTGATCCCTTATTGCGCACTGTACTTTTGTACGTCTCCGTTTTTTGTCGTTTCCCTAGTTTTATTCCACCAATCCTCCTATCGCCTCTTACTAATCCCTATTGCGGGCATGTTTGCTTTTCCACTGCTCTCGCTGAACCCAACAAGGGCTTCAAGAAGGCCAGTAGTGCCTAAATCAACTGCTGGGTACATGTCTTCACATTTTAATAAAACATGCTCCACAGTTTCCCTAGCTTTACCAAAGCAAGCACATGCTTCTTCATCCTTCTTACATGTCGCTTTATAGGTGCGTGTTCTAAGGCATGTCGATCTCGCTTCGAAAAGTAATGAGCTTCCTTTTGAGTTATCATAAATTGTTTCTTTCTTGATTTCGTTTTTTCCTCTTAAGTAGTTACTCATGGCATGTTTATTTTACATTGCCGCCACCCATGAAATTATTTCGGCCTCTCTGACTTTCCGCTTGACGTTCTTTGTTGCTGTGTTACCCATCCTACAGGCCGCATACTTGCTGGTAAGCTTCCCAGTTCTTTTCCTCCACTGCGAATCAATGTTTTTCCTGTACAGATACCTCAACACTCTCCCAGCCCATTTACTTTCTTCTATACTCCTCAGTCGTTCTTCACACTCAATTTTACTGTTGATATCAACTTTCTCCTCGTTCTTCATCCTTTCCCATTCAACGCAAACGGTATTTTTATAGGTAAATCATTAAAACTTCTTTCTGGGCGAGTTGGTGCATACTTGACATAAAACTGTTTACAGCGCAAACACATGCAACCACAAAGTAAGGGACAGGACACAAGCGCTGTCCTGTCCAGTAAACGCTGTAAACAGTTTTATGTTATAGGTAAATCTCTCCCAAAAGCTGTAGACAACCGTCGCCTAAGCCTTCCCCTTCCAGAATAAAGAGTTTTAGATTAGGGGACGCAAGCGCCTTGCGTATGCAAGAACTAAAGGCGACCGTACTGCGCGTGCGCAGACCCCTACTTCATGGTCCGCGCATGCGCAGTACCATCGCCTCTAGCTCTTGCGCATGCAAGCTGCTTGCGTCCCCTAATCTAAAACTCTCTAATATCCCACAACTACTTAGCGCTGCCACTGCAACGTCTAGTGGTGCATTGCGAATATTAGTAGGAGGCGTCAATTAATTTATTTTCATTCCATTAACGATTAATCATTCAACGTTTTAGCCTTTAATCGATTAATTGCTTTTGATGCAGGTTTTTTTATCAATTAATTTATTAATCGAGCTTTTTTGCCGGGCACATTAAGAAGGTTGAAGCACAGTTATCCACTTGTGCAAGAACCTATTTTAATCTGTGACGGAGCATACACCACCACTTGCCCTGGACTTTGTCCGATACCAATCAACGAACCCTGGAAGGTCGCTTATCGCCTATACGTTGGCCTATACAGCCTACAAATAGAGCGGAATCTCAGTCTGCCTTTGGGGCGTAGTACCGACACGGCTATGGCTGCGTCGCTCACGCGAACACTCTCCTTTATGCAGGTCAGTCAGAAAGCAACTTGCGTTGCTCATTCTGTTCTCATTCTGCCGGTACCGCCCCCAGTGCTTCTCGCGACTGTAGGAGCTCGTGCTTGTCGCTATCGACCTGTGATATTATGGCGCAATCGGTTCAAGTTGCTACGCCGTTTCGCATTCTATTTTTTGTTGTTACTTGTATGTGGTGACGTCGAGATGAACCGAGGCCCCGACGATAGTGTTCTTAAACAGCTGTTAAACTGAGCAGCCGAATAGCTCCACTGATACTCATCCATGATACTCACTGTCGGGCGAGCATGAAGCTAGCGCGATCGCAGGTTGATAACGACGGTCGCGTGATGCTCGGCCAACAGTGAAGCGCAAGCAGTCACGTCACTCATGAATGGTTCACAGTTGGGCTTTTCAGTTTCGTTGTTGTTTGTGTGTGAACAGCGTCAAGCGTTGACTCGATGTTACGCTAGTGTGAGCTTACACGTACCTTGAGCGTAGGATATACGGCAGCTTATTAAGTTGGGCATACTAACCCAAGTGTTTAATATTTGAGAAACAACGGCTCTGCACAGTTTCTGATAAATATATGGAATATATTAGCGTCCATAATAAAAAGTTCTTATTTCCTTGACTGATGGGACATCATGACAAGTGCAGTTTTACCGCAATCGCCTAAAAAAAGACAAAGAGAAAAAGTAGACTGAGAGAGAAGAAAAGAAAAACAACGGCTGGATTGCGTCATACAGTTTTTTCGGGGTGCGACCGCTTGCCCTCGCGTGATTGGTCAGAATGGCGCTTTCGCTTGACGAAATCGCCATTCTGAAAAATCATTCCAGCGCGATCGAACGGTTCGCTTTCCGAACCCTTTAAGATCGCACCCTATAGCTCTCACGCTGAAAACTGGTGCGCCTAAGGTGCCCGGATAAGGTATTTAGGTGCACCTGATCTGTGGCGCCGTCTTTAAACAGAAGCAGAAACACCGACGAAGGACGCGGCGCGTTCCTGGGATCCATTAAAACCCATGTGCGTTTTTCTACCGTGGCCTATAGGCCACGGTAGAAAGGAGCTAGAAAGGAGCTACAGCTTATAAGCTGTAGCTCCTTCTGTGCGACATCGGCAGAAGGTTTCAAAAGTTATAATCGGTATCTCGCTTCGCTAGAGTCGAGAGTTGGGTCAGTTGATATACGGCTGAAAGGCGAGAACCAACGAAAACCAACGCACACAAGCAAGACGACGGCGGGACGAGATCCTATATAATTTCTAAAATTTTTCATCTTGGAACAGCAGCGATTGGTTCTCTGATCGCCAGTACTAGAAATACCGGAAGTATACGGTATATGCTTCACTGGGACGGGCGCAGCATCGCTGTCTGTCCAGTCGACGCCTTGCCAGGGGGTAACGGTGCCAGTCTCAAGCGCTATATACAATAGCTGTATCAGCTGCCATATGTACGTAAGATGATGATAGGCGCACATTTACAGCGACACCACCCTGCCCGCGTACAGGATCAAGTCAGACGTTCTGTCCGTGATGACGAAGTGGAAAGGCTTGTTAACGACGATGGTCACGAGGTCTCCCGCGAACGAAGTGCGTTCGGCGCTCACGACAGGCCAGTGTCCCTCGTCCACCGAGATGTGCGCGTCCTGCCGCAGCTGACGAAACAGAAGCTGCTCGCTCTCGTGGTTGGCACTCGCCACCAGCTCATTCGTGATTTCGGCCATGTCTATCGAAGTGGACAAGTGGAACTTGGGCATGTGGAGCGTGACCAGTGTTGCCACGGCGCCGTGCACGAAGCCTCTCACTGCGTCTGGCGTGAGCCGCACGGGGCCGGAAGACGGCGACCGCTGCACGACGAGCACCATGGAGAGCGCGCCGTCAGCGTACGGCAAGCACACCACGTGCGCTTCGAGGTCAGGGTACGACGAGTAGGGCAGCACGCAAGTCTTGCGCATCACTTGCACTGTGACCTGGAACAAAATAAACTATGGTCAGAAAACAGCACGAGATTTAGCGACTGACTTTTGTTAGCACTTTTCATCTTCGCATTGGAGAACAAAACGCACAGCAGAACTGCGGGCCGACTGATTCATAAGGACGACGAGATGGAGTCTGTTACCAATGCCCCGTACAAGGCCTGGAAGCTCGGAGCCATGGCGTCACGCTAGTAGGCTGAAAAGTTAATAAGCAAGCAGCAATGCTTACGGTTTTCACGTTCACGCTTATCGTCACTTCGCGCTGTGTGGAAGAAAAACTGACCTGCTAGCATATATACTGTCACTGCTGCTCCAAGCTTGCACCAATATGCTCAGCGCTGTTACTGTCACCGTGCCTTAGTTGTGAAACTCCCGCGTAACGCTATAACAGCGCTTCATCATATAGCGCCCGTACTGAACGCGCGGTCGGCGTTGGCGCATATAGAAGGGCAGACGTAAGGGAAAGTCTACGATAACACGAAGGGAAGTGTCTTGCTATTTGAAGCTCGAGCTAGCTGCCTAAGGACAGAAACATACCGGAGCAAATATTCGCAACAAGTTGAGGCACGTGTATGCTCCAGCAAAAATCTGGAGACGACTCAGCATATCCTCTAGAAGCGCTTACATCTTAAGCGCTTACATCTTCTAGAAGCGCTTAAAGTGGACGGAAGCATCAACCGGTCAGCAGTCGAGATAAGCAAGAGACGTTTAAAATATGGGAGGGAAAAAATGCAGTGGAGACATTAATACGACGGGATCCGTTACGGGCTAGATAACGCTACAAGGTATCTTTAAGTTTTTATGCGAAGCATACTAGCCGCACAACCGCGCTCTTCCTTGCTGCGCCGCGCGCGGCCGCGTAGCCGCCGTATGACGTCATAACAGCTGCAAAAGCGGAGACTCAACTCGTGCGCTCGCTTGCGGCCGCGTAGCTACATAACCGGGTCCCAGCTCGTGCGCTCGCCTGCGGTCGCACAGATTGTTCTAGAAGGGGGCAGTGGGCTCACTGTCGTATCCCTGCGCCGCTCCGCCGCGGCGCACTCAGCGTCGACTTCCCGCATGCCCGCCAGGGGCGCTGACGCATGTTTCACCTGAAAAACTTCTCTTGCCTCGTGTTGCGGTTGCGGCGGTGCGATGGGGACAGCTCGGTTGGTTCGGCGTTGTCGGCGCTCGACTGCAAATACCACCGGCGTTGTATGCGTGGCAATATCTCTCTGTGGCTGTGCTGTGCTTGGTGCTTGGCTCAATGTGCAGTAAGTGTGCGTGAGAATGCCTGGCCACCGTCGAAATGACTGTTTCGCGCCCGGGTGCCGGACTGGATACAGTCGTGCGAAGGATGCACCAAAGGCGTCTTTGTTCAGCGTCCCACATGATGAAGAACGGCGAAAGGAGTAGGAGAGGAATCTCCACCGTGCAGATAAGAAGCTAGATGAGTCTTGTGCAGTCTGCGAGCTCCATTTTGAACCGCGTTTTGTAATCAGGGACTTCGTGCACATAATAGACGGCAAAGAGCTGCGCATTCCTCGTGACAAGCCGCTGCTGTCGAAGGATGCCGTCCCCACGATTCTTCCGAATTTGCCGCAGTACCTTACGAAGAAGACACCGGTCGATCACGACCAGCACATAGAGAGGAGCGACTCTCGGATAACTTATTATGTGTCTGGATATGTCGCACGAAAGTGCGTAATGAAAACCAACTGCCAGGATTGCATGAATGCGCTAACCGTGTCGTCCGAAGATGAGAATCCTGGGCTTGCTGCGTTGACACTGCACAGGGATAGAGGCGGGCTTCTCTACCCACGTGGAACACTTTTTTCGTTTGTAAAAATGCTTGAAGACATGTTTACTGAATGCTTCAGCAAAAAACAACTACATGCTGATAGCATCTTGGATGTGCTTAGTCTGGTGAAAGCAAAGCGTTCGCACAAAATTGGTTGCAGTGAGCATTCAGCCGAACTCACCAAGAATGTAATAAGCTTTTATATTACAACGCGGCTCCATTTTTTTTACAAAGGGCGCATTAACTCGGAAAAACACAAGAGAAGGAAAACAGTCATGCACAGGAAGATCGCGAAAACTTCCTGAGGCGAGTCTGCAGGTGCATGTTTATATCAATTTGTAAACATCTCCACTTATAAACGTTCAGCCATCTTGAGCCTGATTTTCCTGGTCCACATTCGTTCCTCGTTTCTTTGTAAATAAACATTGCATAAATGTACCTGGATTTTATATTTCCTTTCTATATGCCGTGTCGTGTTAACAGTGTGAACGATGTCATGCATATAAATCATGAGCTTAACACTCGAAAAAGCGATTATCTAATGTTAAGTGTCGTGGAAAAAATTTTGCTTTGTAGCGCGCGTTCCCGCTGCAGGCATATCCGATTACGAAAAAAAAAAGGCAATGCTAAAATTATGTCCACTATGACTGCTGCATTAGCGAAACGACATTGCACATTTTAATAGCAGGAAATAAAAGAGGATCGTCCGTTGCTTCGCGCCCTGTATACGCGTTAATAGCCAGGCGCGTTCATCCGCGCTTCCGGTACAAGACATCGCCTACGCTCCGTAGATCAGCCACAGCGGCGGTAATTATTTTCTCTGTACACTGATAAGACGCACCAGAACAAGTATCGCGCATTGCACATCGTGAGTGTTGCATTTCTTTCGGGAACTGCAGCAATGCGCGGTACCCGTTCTACTCCGACATGGCAGCCAGTTTCAGGTGACGCTGCGAACCGCGCCACCTGTCGGCGGCGACACGAAGTGCATCAAGCGCCGCCACCATGTGAGCGCACTACCCCCTTCTAGAACACTGTAGCAGGCATCATCAGATCATGAACAGCAGGTTGCCATTATCCCTCAAGAGAAAACGTACGGGGCAGAAACCTGGAAGCTTACGAAAAGTGTTCTACTTAAATTGAGGACGACGCAACGAGCTATGGAAAGAAGAACTATGGGTGTAACGTTAAGGGATAAGAGCAGATCGGGTGAGGGAACAAACGCGAGTTAATGACATCTTAGTTGAAATCAAGAAAAAAAAATGGGCATGGGCAGGAAATGTAATGAGGAGGGAAGATAACCGATGTTCATTAAGGCTTACGGACTGGATTCCAAGGGAAGGGAAGCGTAACAGGGGGCGGCAGAAAGTTAGGTGGGCGGATGAGATTAGGAAGTTTGCAGGGACAACATGGCCACAATTAGTACATGACCGGGGTAGTTGGAGAAGTATGGGAGAAGCCTTTGCACTGCAGTGGGCGTAACCAGGCTGCTGCTGATGATTATGATGATGATGATTTCAACAGCGGCGTGATTGTGAACACAATTACGCCGCTGCCGAAAATTTGCACCAGCAGCGAAGCAGAATGAAGTAGGTTACTGCAATTTTAGCTCTGTTCTTCTGGTTGAGTTCTACAACACCAGGCGACTGCGCCGCTCCTGCCGCTCTCGTTTATCCGGTAATCCGCCCAAACTGCCCCCGTTTGCCTGAATAGCGGACACGCTGAAAGTCTCTAATGACTAACCTTCCGTAGTTTTTTCGGTGTTCGGTAACAGAAATTTTGCATACGTGGGCCGATCCCGAAGATAGTGAAATATCGGGCCGACCCGCGGCAAAGGGAAAGCAGGCGTTAAGCACTCCCCATACGTGGGCCGATCCCGAAGATAGTGCAATGCCGGGCCCACTCGCGGCAAATGTCAAGCAGCTGTCTGGTATGTTAAAGAATGGAATGAGCATGTGTGACCATGCCCAATGACCGCTGCTATACATAAGGACTGTATGTTCCCGGCTCTTCGCGATGCAAGCTTTTCTAGTGGATAAAAAAATTATTCATCCGCCAGCGTTGTATCGCTAACTTTCAAAGAGAAAAAAACTTAAACCCCGGTTTAGCAAAGCTGTGAACCTGGCTAGTTGGTACATTGTAAAACGGATAAAAAGCCAACGGAAGCACACGAGAGACTAAATGAAGTCCAGCTAGCCTGTCTCTTTCTCTCGTGGGTCTCCGCTTGTTTTTTATCCGTTTTAAGCCCCGCATCGCCGGCATGAAGTGAGTAAGGATCATTACGCGCCGCTGCCTGGCATAGTAAGTTTCTACACACACCCACCCCAACTCACACATCAAACTTACGTCCACGCTATCGCCAACGTATTAGGAATAAGTGAATGGGCGCACACTTGAACCACTGCGCCGAAGCCTGGGTTGGTTGACTGCTGCTATACACCGACAACACACAAATGTTCGGAGCTGAACGTGACAATCCACAGTGTAATTGAGTCACTAGCGGTAATACGTCTTTGCTACAAGCTGTTACAAAGTACAGAAGATCCAAGTCCCTTGCGCGCAGCAAGAACAAATATATATTGCAACGGAGCACACCCGCGAGCGTTTATGCAGGAAATAAGCAATCCCATAATGACAGCGCCGATGATGATGATAGATGCTTTTATTGAAAACGAAAAAAGAACTTGGGTTACGGGAAAGCTGGTCAAGTCCCTAGGCCGGCACACCGTTGGCACAAGCCGCTGCCCGTGCTCTTTCGACAAGTGCTTGTTGCTCCTCAAGATCCGACCTAGACAAGGCCGCCTCTTAGCCCTCCCATGTTGGCTGAGGAACTTTACTGAGTCAGAAGAATGACAAGCTGCTGAGCTTCAGGGTGTTGGCCAAATAAAGAACGAAGAGCTAAAGACACTGACCCTAACATAGTTCACAGGCGGAAAGCTTGGTCAACTCGGAATGCATTTCTAGCCCCGCTTTTAGTAGAGGCACCGTATACGCTGCTTGCGCCGTTTCGACGAGGCATAATGAGCTTCGAAAGCGCTTAAATGTCCTCTGAAGCTGTGACCAAAGCTTTGTGTCATCCACCCAGTCACCATCTACGTCATACGCCGAAACAGAGGTTTACTGAGCCGCACCGGCATCATATGCGCATCCATCGTAAACACGGAGGCAGTTGGGGCAAGCAGTCGACGCGTCACCACGTGACCGAACACGGCGGCGCCCATGGGATTGCAGTGAGAGGAGTCCATACTTAAGGGGAAGCTTTAGCTCGTGCCCAACTGCAATGCGGCCTATTCAAATACATGTAAAATGCAAAAACGTTTTTCCGGGATAACCCCGGGACCAATATTAACGAAATTTGTTGCATTTGAGAGAAAAGGTTAAATTGTAGTGACTGTTGGAAGCGGAATTTCGATTTAGGGCCTTGAATTTTCTTAAAACTATATTAAATAATTTGGTTGTCTGAAAAAAATCGACGCACGAAGTTTAAAAATTCATAGCTCTGCATGAAGAAGAAATATTGCCGCTCTGCAAACGGCATCCATTAGATCACTCTTTGAGTGATCTAATGGATGCATAGAAAAGCGTCTCTACGTTTTCTTGTGCGCAGACAACCTTCCTGTCGGCTTTCGAAGCGTCCTGCTCAGTCGCCTTCTTGTTTCGACTGAAAAGTAGCCTGCATCGTTTTTTACTTTGATGCTGTCTTCGCTAAACGTTCTACTTTGACGTCTTCGTGAGAATTGGAACGAGTCTCAAGATGGCCGCTGTCTACTTAGCCATCTATTTTGCCGTCTATACGGCGAATATTGGAACACAGCTGGTATATGGGTGTGCGAGGCTTGTGTTGGCTGGTGTTGTACGAGACTTCGTCTAAAACGTGGATATAGCTGAGCAGATAATGCATATTTAAAATAAGATATCCATAAAAGGTTTTCGCTTACCCATATTACATCTTTCAATGAAGTTTACTCACCCACAATGCATAATGAAGCGAAGAGAAGAAAGAACATACGACGTTTCGTCTGTCCTCCAACTTTAGTGGCCCGCTGGTTCTCTTTAAGTTTCATATTTGTCCGTCCATTTGTACGTATTTGTACATCCAGCCACAAATCCTCATAATTAAACAAAACATGTTCTTGTGTAATAATAAAACTAAAACAGCTCTTTCAGTGCTGTTTTAGCAGGAAATGAGTAATGTGAGAGACGGAACGGTGCTAACCAGGCGCGTCTTCAAGCTGTCCTGGGGCGGAATCATAACGGTTGACTTCGTCGCTTACGTCACTAAATGGGCCACTCCCAAGCCGGAGGGGGAAGGGGAGGACGCGACCAATAGACGAGAGTGTGCCACCTCTGAAATGCACGTCCTCATATGACGAGGTCGTCGAGGAACCGCAGAATGTTTCTGCGTGCTAATTAAATATAAAATATAAATTAAATACTATACGGTAAGTTGCAAAGTATAAACGTTCGATGTCAGGTGTTTACGCAATGCTTGAAGTAATGTATTAATGTCATTCTTTTTCATTCTCAGTCAACAGACGGTATCGGAATCGTAATTGAGTTGGCAGAGTGCGGCGCTATGTCGTCTGTTACCAGGAGCTTCCACGATGCCCGCACCAGGAATGCACTGCCAGCACTTCCTAAGTAGTGAGCACAACAAAACCGTGAACTGGTTCCCAGGGCCACCTTTACTAACGGATTATGTCAATTTTTTTTTTTCGCCCATCGTCATCGGTTCGAACACGACTCGCTCACCGCCGCGCTGCCTCTATCGCTGCGATCTGCCTCACGACGCGTCGCGTGATAGAAGCGTTGGAACTTGAAATCGAACATTACGATATACGGGCCATGCACTGCTTGCGCGAAATAAAATCGACGAGCGTGGTGCGGACCGTGCGCGCTGTGCCGTGAAATCGAGTACGAAAGTACGGCACTGCTGAAATAGAACAAAAAAGGCAGCCAAATAAGAGATCCCCACAATATCTTCCCGTCCTGTCTACACAGCTTTATCGGCTGAACGAAGGAAGCGTTGGACCAGCCTGGGTTGAACCCTTCTGATTGCTGAATGGCGATCTGCGAGCTATTCCCGCTGGCGATAGCGCTAGGAATTCGATCTCACCATGCAAACATCTCCTTGGCACTGGCTTTGAAGCGTAGGTCACGGGAAAGCTTACCCAGCCCTTCTATAAGCCAACACAGTAATTCCGAGAGCAACTACGTGAACAGTGTCCGCAGGCGAGATCAAGGCCATTCCGATCAATGCTTCGCTTCCGACCGACCTCTGGGAGCTGCAGGCCGGTGGCGATGAACCACAGCGCGCAATTCCTTCCTCTGCGTGGAATGACCACTGGTACGCTTGCACCCGAGTCTCGTCCAGTTCGCAGCGTAGCCTGCAAAAGGTCTGTGGCGACGAGCGACCACGTAGACCGGTCAATTCTCGAGCTATCGCAGGAGAGGAAGAACCGACACTCGATCTCTTAGCGTAGCATTCTTTTAATGATCTCCTTCGGAACGCTAGCCCGTGCCGGAGCGTGCCAGCCGCTCGAGCCTCGTGTAGACGCGAGCGTCTACGTCATCTCTCGTGCGACGCCGATGCTGCTGCCGCTGCTCTCCCCCCTAGAGAGGAGAAAAGTTCGACGAACGATGGAAAGTCCACGTGACGCGGCGTGTCTTGGCGTTGGTCTTGGGTGTCACGTGCGCAGGCGGCGACGAAGGATGCAGCAGGATCGCGTCGCATACTGGTGGAGCTGATGGCGCGGGTGCTTCGATGTAGGCGGGATTGAGACGTTCCAGGGGCAATCGTGTCTGATCGGCCGTTGACATTCACAACAAACGTCGTCGGACGACGCTCTAGAACACAATATGGCCCGGAGTAGTGTGGTTGCAAAGGCTTCCGCACGGCACAGTTACGCACGAAAACGTGGGTAGCAGAGGTGAGTGCGGGAGAAACGTACGGGCACCTTGCTTCTTGTGAACGTGTAGGCACGGGGCGTATCTGGCTGAAGAAGGCTTGCAGTTCGGCGACGTATTCGGCAGGTGATGGCATAAGCGTTTTGGGGGTGGCGACAAAGAAATCGCACGGAAGGCGTAGGTGAGTGCCATAAACTAGCTCAGCACAGGAGCAACTTAGGTCGCTCTTGAGTGCGGCTCTGATGCCAAGTAAAACGAGAGGAAAATGTAGGACCCACTTCTCCGGCGATTCATGTGCCATAAGGGAGGCCTTGAGATGCCGGTGAAAACGTTCAACTATAGTCCATTAGACTGCGGGTGGTAAGCAGTTGTGCGAAAACGTGTCGTTCCGAGTAGTTTGAGTAGCTCGTTGAAGAGTGCTGAATCAAACTGCCGACCGCGATCTGTGATTATTGTGGATGGGCAGCCGAACCTTGCAATCCACGCAGACACGAAAGCTGCTGCAACAGTGGGCGCTGAGATGTCCGATATAGGTGTAGCTTCTGGCCACCGTGAATAACGGTCGATGCATGTCAGTATGTAGCAGTAACCTTTCGAAGGTGGGAGAGGGCCGACAAGGTCGAGGTGTGCGGTGTCAAAACGAGCATCCGGTGGAAGAAAATACTTGGCAGGCGGAATCGGGTGACGCTGGATCTTCGAACGTTGACACGACAACAGCAGCGAACCCAATCGCGAACTTGAGCGTTTAGCCGGGGCCAAACGAAACGACTGGAAAGAAGCTTCTGCGTCGCGCGTCTGCCAGGGTGCGACAGGTTGTGTACGGTTTCGAATAGACGTCTGCGAAGGGATGCCGGAATGTATGGTCTAGGTGTGTCCTTAGAAGTGTCGCAGACGACGGACGTACCATCTGGGGTCACAACGACGTCTTCCAATTTCAGGGACGCTGACGAATTCCGGAGTGTACGAAGTTCAGTGTCGTCACGCTGTTGACTGGCGAGTAAGCCGGCCTCAAAGATGAAAGTTTCCGATGTCAACTTGGAAACGACATCGACACGACTCAGAACGTCGGCTGGAACGTTGTCGGTGCCCTTGATGTGGCGGAACGTTGTTGTAAACTCGGAGATGTAGGAAAAGTGTGGAATCTCGCGGGGCGAGTAACAGGACGCCGAGCGATTCGTTGCGTGCACAAGGGGCTTGTGGTCAGTGAAGACAGCGAATGCATGGCCTTCGAGGAAATGGCGAAAATGCTTGATAGCCAGGTAAACAGCGAGTAATTCACGGCCGAACACGCTGTAGCGGGACTGCGCAGGCTTCAGTTTCTTCGAGAAAAAAGCGAGTGGATGCCACGCATTGTAAAAAAAATTATGGGGTTTTACGTGCCAAAACCACTTTCTGATTATGAGGCACGCCGTAGTGGGGGACTCCGGAAATTTCGACCACCTGGGGTTCTTTAACGTGCACCTAAATCTAAGTACACGGGTGTTTTCGCATTTCGCCCCCATCGAAATGCGGCCGCCGTGGCCGGGATTCGAACCCGCGACCTCGTGCTCAGCAGCCTAACACCATAGCGACTGAGCAACCACGGCGGGTGCCACGCATTGTCAATGAATTACTGCAGAACGGCACCAACGGCGGTGTTTGAAGCATCGGTCATGATTGCAGTTGCTGCGTCTGGCTTCGGGTGTCTAAGCAGCGTGGCGTCGGCGAGCGCATACTTGCCTCTTGTGAAAGCGTCGGTGGCCTCTTCACTCCACTGAAGCACTTGTTTGCGTTTGTTTACCAGGAGAGCGTCTAGTGGAGCCATAAGTCGTGCGCACTCGGGAATGAATAGGCGGTAGAAATTGACGAATCCGAGAAATTGGCGAAGCTTGGTGAGTGTGGTCGGTCGGGGAAGATTTTCGATGACGCGAATCCTGGACGGCAGTGGTCGAATGCCGTTAGCGTCGACGATATGACCGAGGAACTCGAGTTCGGTTTGACCGAATTCACTCTTGGCGGCGTTGATGACAATTCCTTTACTGGCAAGGTTTGAAAACAACAACCGCAGGTGGTGAAGATGTTCTTCTGCCGAAGAGCTTGCGACGAGAACGTCGTCAATGTATGCAAAAACGAAAGGCAAACCTCGGGTGACGGAATCGATGAAACGCTGAAAGGATTGGCCCGCGTTCCGTAAACCGAAAGGCATGCGGAGAAATTCAAAAAGACCGAAGGGTGTGGTGATGGCGGTCTTGGGAATGTCTTCTTCAGCGACCGGTAGTTGATGGTAGTCGCGAACGAGATCGATCTTAGAAAAGATCGTCGCACCGTGCAACGCTACCGTGAAGTCCTGAATGTTCGGGTAGCGATCAGGAACTGTGACGTTGTTTAGTGCCCGGTAATCGCCGCATGGGCGCCAGTCTCCCGTCTTCTTAGGCACCATGTGAAATGGCGATGCCCAGTTACTGGAGGAAGGGCGGATGATTCCAAGTTGCAGCATGTGTTCGAACTCCGCGCGAGCGATATTGAGTTTCTCCGGGGACAAACGCCGGGGTCGGAAATAGACCGGTGGGCCGGAGGTGACGATGTGATGGCACACGTCATGTTGTACCGGTTGCGTCCAGTCCGGCAGGCGCGTCAAAGCGGGAAATTTAACTCGCGTAGGAGCGCGGCGAAAGATTCGTCCAACATGGCAGAAATGGGTGCTATGGGCGATGTGCCTGATGATGGGACGCCAGGAACGGCTAGCTGGGTCACGGAGTCGATTAGACGGCGTCCTTGGATGTCCACAAGGAGTCCGTAGTTTTGCAAGAAGTCTGCTCCAATGACTGCACGACGGACGTCTGCAACCCGGAAAATCCAGCGGAACGCTCGTCGAATGCCGAGGTTTAGCATGACGGAGCGTGACGAGAAAACTGGAATCCTGGTGCCGTTGACGGCTTGCAAAAACGACACAGGTGTCGCCTTTCGGTCGGAGTGCTGGGCGGGGAGAATGCTGACGTCAGCACCTGTGTCGACTAAGAATCGTTGTCCCGTAACTCTGTCCGTCACGTAGAGAAGGCGACTTGTGTGTTGGGCCGGACCACTCGTCGCCGTTAAAGGTCGGCCGGCCTGTTTCCCTGCCAAGCGCGCAGGTACGCCGACAGTGACGAGCGTCGTTTCCAAAACGGCGGTGGTAGTAGCAAACGCCAGGCGTTGTAGTTGAGGTTTCATTGCGGGAGCCCGTGCGTCTTGATCTGCTGGAACTACGGCTGCGTGGGTGACGAGATGTGCGGCGATGTTCCGCTCCACAGATGATGCGTTCCAGGCGCTCGCACAAGGAGTCGAGCGGAGATTGCACTGCGGAAGAGCAGGGAAGAGTTTGCAGAGCGGTTGTATTGTCACCCGGAGACGGTGACGTGGCTGCGATGGTTGGGGTGGCTACTTCCATGACTTTGTCGGCCAAAGCGGCAAGTCCGGTAAGGTCCATGGTAGAGGCTGTCGCCAGGACCACCTGCACGTTAGCCGGGAGTCGTTACAAAAACAGTTCGCGCAACAGCGTGTCGTCGATGGATCTCGCGTTGTTTCCGAGCAGCTGGCTCATTCGGCGAAGAAGTTGACTAGGGCGTCGGTCACCGAGTTCTTCAGCGGACAGAAGCTGCTGGATACGAGAACGCTGTGAAGCTGCTGTGCGCTGTAGCAGTGCTGCCTTGAGATCGTCATAGGCGGCGGCAGACAATGAGTCGTTCAACAAATCTGCTACCTCGCCAATGGCGGCGGGCGAGAGCGCTGCGACGGCGTAATGAAACTTCGGGGCTTGAGAGCGGATACCAGCGACATGAAATTGCGCTTCGGCCTGAAGAAACCACGCCGAAGGATGCTGGTCCCAGTACTGTGGGAGGCGGACAGCGATGGCGGAACAGAAGGGCTCACCGCGTTCTTTGCAAGGGTTCTGGCCTTGAGCTCTCATAGCATTGGTCTGGTCCATGGTCGTCTCCACCACAGGAGCGTATGGCAGTGTGCACGTCCGGAGTCACCAAACTGTGGCGACGAGCGACCACGTAGACCAGTCAAGTCTCGGGCTCTCGCAGGACAGGAAGAACCGACACTCGATCTCTTAGCGTAGCGTTCTTTTAATGATCTCCTTCGGAACGCTAGCCCGTGCCGGAGCGTGCCAGCCGCTCGAGCCTCGTGTAGACGCGAGCGTCTACGTCATCTCTCGTGCGACGCCGATGCTGCTGCCGCTACAGGTCTGCTTAGAAAGCCGGCAGGGGCAGTGCAAATAATTATCCGTCATCTCTTCAAACGCGTATCGCACTTCCAGCAGTGGTCGACACCGAAAGAGAGCAACGCCAAGCAGACGACAAGTGATAGCCTCCGAAGCAACCAATGTACGCGCGCGCGACTCCCGCGTGTCTCCGGGGTTCCGGGGTCACGCGACCACCGCGCGCCGTCAGGGTCGCAAGCCAGCAGCCAAGCCACAGCAACGGAACCCAATGCGGACTACCTCTTCGCCGTTTCCGCTCTTAGCCAACGACGGGTTCGCTTTGAAAATGATTGACAGATGCGTGACGGGATCATAATATGCGATGCCAGCACGCTGTCTCTAACGGCCTCTGACGCAAGCAAAATTTTGACCAATAAAGTGAACGGTTCCCATTGCTAAACGTTATAAGATTCCGCCCAGGTTCTCCGAGGACACTGCCAATCCGAAGTCATCATGTACCAGCATTCCCTAGCATACAACCAAGGGTCGATTACCATTACCATGCACCGTCTAAACATTGTTGGCGCAATGTGCGTTTTGCTGCTCCGTTTCTGTATATTGCTCAATACGCGAACAATTTTGAAAGCTTTACAATGCGTTTAGTTTTCAGATTCACCTGTATTTGTAATAGCGACCTAATTCAGAATCCAAAACGTACACATAGGACTACTCCATGCTGAGAAACCGGCTATAGAGCGATTACAATTCGCACTTACACGTAATTATACGTGTAAAAGGCGACTTGCACGTGTTTGTTCCTATCGGAGTTTCAATTTTTGAGCTCTGTACATATCTCCCCGTGCAATACGTGACAGCGATGCTTCTGTATACAGCAAAATGTATCCTTTTTGTTGTGTACCCCACGTGTTGGCCCTGTTGCAAGGACCCCGACCTCTAGAAGCATTCTGGTGCTGAAGACGTTATTCGTGCAGACAAGTGCTCATAAACGGAAATGTTTCGCTGCAGTGTGAGCGAATGGGCGTCTTGCGCTGGAGTTTGAGGTATAGTAACGGCGCCTGGTGGCGGCGCGCGAAACGTTATCTGGGTAGTACCAGCTTGGGTAGTATTGAACCCTGGCGGAGGCGAAGCACGTTCTAGCCCGACTTTTGCGTCGATTCGCACTTTTTTCTGCGCTGTTGCGAGTGCGAAAAGGCTCGTCATTTCTCACAGACCACGCCGACCATGGCGCGAGCTAGCCGCAGCCTATAGTTTAAGGAAAACAAGACTTTCCGTGAGACGTAATGCTGGAAGCAGAAGACATCGGCAACGCCGATCCGGAGAGACCTAGCTCAGCCTCGAAAAAGCGTCACCGTCGTTACTTCTGCGTTGTGGGCTGCCATGAACAAGAATGCCTGAATCCCAACATCAGATTCTACCGTTTTCCTTCAAAGCTTCACGAAGCTCAGTGTCAGGCGCACTGGATAGCTGCAGTTCGTCGCGCTGGGCAACGAAACTTCGCGCCATGCCGACTGTTTCGCCTACCTTGAAGCTTGCTTATCTGCGTTCTGAAATTCGGTCTTTTGCACCTACAGTTCCGACGGCAGACCGACATAGCAGCAGGCATGGCTGGTGATTCACGATTCGAGACCCGGCCACAGCGACAATTAACAATTCGACCGGTGCGAAGTGGTGAAGTGACCAGGTGTGTGCAAATGAGCACAAATGGTCGGGCTGATTCGGTGACAGTTTACTACCCCACTACTAGCAGCACAGGTTAGAGAGTTAAATGTGCTCATCCTTGACCTCAAGCCAGCACGTTGAGACAGCGCAGTAAGGTAGTATTGATCGCAGCACATCGATGCTCGAGCGCTGTCATTAAAAGCTACATCAAGCGAGCAGCGCACGAGCTCGCGCTGCAGCACGATTCGCACGTATGTACATTACTGCGAGCTCATATGCATTGCAGCAGTTATTTATCAGTTACTAAAGGGACAGATGACAGCTACTACAGTGCAGGCATAACTACTCGTCTAGCGGCATGCAGTCAACAAATATTGCAGGATTGCAAGATTGCAGAAGATTCCGCCGTTTCGAGGCATGTCGAAAGGCCGCTGCTGTCGCGGCGCATACGATCGTGCGCTCGAGCAGTCCCGTACACATGATGTCTGCTTATTGCTGCTGTGAACATTTATAGCAAGCATTTCCTCGCGTTTGTGTGCCTGAATCTAGCAGCGTGCAAACCTTACCAGAATTTCAACTTCATACGCGACTCGCTTCACCTGCGATTGACACCGCGCTTAAACTTCGCCGCTTATTTCTTGAACGGCGTACACGTATTCGGCGTTGCATAATTAATAGCCTTTGCGCAGCGTGCATCTCCTGAAAAAATCTTCGGCGCCCGATATTCGCTGCAAGCCATGGTACACCAAAACTGAAAGTGGGAGGCCATATTGTAAACGTGCTTTCCGAAGCAGACGACCGTGCTTGGTACTACCCAGTTCAGGATAGAGGGCGCTTTTTAGCACCATTTTCGCAGCGCCCCCTGCGTAATGTAAGAGTCCCATAAGCTCGAAACAGACGCTATGCCGATGACTTCTGAAGGACTGCCGGGTTACCTTTCTAAGGGCACCCTCGTCCATTGATGCCATAGCTGTCTAATACATGCCGACGGGAACCAGTCTGCGCGCTCGCTAATCAAACATGCAAGAGGTTGCTTAGCTGCCACCGATCATCATTCCTGTCCAAAAAAGATTTAAAACATTTTTTCCTACCGCGCCTGAATTGCCAACTCAAGAAAACGAGTCAACTAGTTTTACTTTCTTCTTGCAGTAAGCTTCACCTGGTTTATTCCTATACAATGTTATTTATCCGTCGTGGTGGATCAGTGGCTGGCTACACCGTTCTATTGAAAAGCATAAGGTCGCGGGTTCCGATACCCTCCCCTAGAGGGGTTTCTCATAACTCTATTTGAAGACCTTGAACACCCGCCGTGGTTGCTCAGTGGCTATGCTGTTAGGCTGCTGAGCCCGCGGTCGCGGGATCGAATCCCGGGCACGGCGGCCGCATTTCGATGGGGGCGAAATGCGAAAACACCCATGTGCTTAGATTTAGGTGCACGTTAAAGAACCCCAGGGGGTCGAAATTTCCGGAGCCCTCCACTACGGCGTGCCTCATAATCAGAAAGTGGTTTTGGCACGTAAAACCCCATAATTTAATTTTAAATTAAGACCTTGAACAGCATAATGAGTGAATGAACGGATGCTCTCGTTTTGCTCTCCGGACGATGCCCGGATGTTCTCGTCCCATTCTCGCCTTGAGTGACCGGATAACGGCTCTGCATTTTAGCTCAAGGTCTCTTGAAGGTTGCTGACAACGATAGCTAAAAGCATTTTGTGCTTAAAGTTCGCATACTCGCGCAGTCCCGCCCATCCCAGCTCGGCAGATTAATGCCCTTCTACTTAAGTCAGCGACAGGAGTGCTCGAGCTGCGAAGCACAGCTTAATGTCCGATTAGCGAAAGCGAGTGAGTATTGTCTTTGTCTTCTTTTGTAGGAAGGCCACGTATTGCATTTTCGGCAAGAAGATTTAAGCCTGGCCCTCAAACAGGGAATTTCGATAAGGGAAGAGTTGCGACAAACACCTCCATATATTATAAGTAGGAAAATATTTTTGGAAAATCGCCTGTGACAGAAGCACACACTTAAAGAAATAAGTGATAGTCCGAGAGGAAGAGTGCTGACTACAATATCGGGTTCAAGGCTTTGTATGTCTGTCGCGTTGTCATGAAATACGGTGTCGCCAAAGGTGTGCACCTCGTTTCTAGAAGCCAGGGAGCTTTCTAATTTCCTTAGTATTATGTGTTCGCTGTGAACACCACCGAAATTAAGCATTAGCAGCTCGTCCGAGCTTCAACACTTGCGCAGATGAAGTTGTTCTGCCCTTTCAGACGCATTTAAGAGGCAAGAATGACGTGCGCGTGTAATTGAACGTCCAGGTAGCTAACTAAATATATTTTCTAGTTAACGTTCTGATTATTCTCTTTAGTGCATCAGCTGTATTGAAATCGAGCAGCAGTGAAGTCATGTTTACTTAGCAGAGATCGATCGCAACTTAAGAAATATCCGGCATTGAGTAAAGGGCGCTACGAAGCACTACACCATCGTTTCCCGAAAGCGTGCGTCAAGCATTGTAACTGCAAGGCTAATGCACTTTTGAACACGCTTTGGAACGCATGAGACGAAAGTGCCGCTGGGATTCCTGCCAGGCAGACATGATATCACTGCTGTTCAGCCTAACTTTAACAAGTGCCACATGTGCCCTACAGCAAATATTTAAAGCTTAATAAGAACTTGTAATTGGCGGAAAACAAAAACAATTACAGGAATGTAAAGGCCGTCACTGACCTGGCAAGATAATTTATTGAAAAAGCGGCTTAACTGGGATCGCTTAGTTCTTATCCTTCTATGGTTAAGATTGATATTCTCTAGCTAGTATTTACATTTAGTAGTTGATTCGGGTACATCTTCCTTTATCTTTTAGTTTACGTTAAAGTGCTGCGTTAAGTAAGTCATCGTTAGCATTCCCAGCAGACCGGATATCAGCGTTTATTTTGTTCCTTAGATATTTGAAATTGGCAAGAAGTATTGTTTTTTTAAAGTTGATAAATTTAGCAAATAGTTTTTCTTTGCTCTAAGACGGGTAAGCCGAGCGGTCATCCAAAGTTTTTGTGCTGTTTTACAAGGTGCTAAATCAATGAGCAGAAAGCAATCAGTCAGGCAATCAGTTAGAGGAAGAACGGGAAAATTAAAGTTAGAGCGAATGCCAATGTTATTCCGAAAGTAGTGTGCATCGTGCAAATTCAGGATGCGCGCACAAGTGTGTGAGACATTTCCGGGCCCTTCTGGTCATTCATAACCGCTAAATCTGTTCAACTATACGAAGCCAACAGACAATGAGCCCAAGAAAAACATAAGCAAATACGTATCCGAAGTGCTGAACACACCCTTTTGTTCCGTTCTCATCGATGAACCTGGCAATACCCTGCCCTACACTCCATTTTTTTATCATTCCTGCATGTCAAAACTTATAATCACCCGCCGTGGTTGCTCAGTGGCTATGGTGTTAGGCTGCCGAGCACAAGGTCGCGGGATCGAATCCCGGCCACAGCGGCCGCATTTCGATGGGGGAGAAATGCGAAAACACCCGTGTACTTAGATTTAGGTGCACGTTAAAGAACCCCAGGTGGTCGAAATGTCCGGAGTCCTCCACTACGGCGTGCCTCATTATCAGAAAGTGGTTTTGGCACGTAAAACCCCATAATTTAATTTATTAAAACTTATAATCGATGCCAATGGTATTGCGAAGGCTATTGTACATCTGAAATTATCTTCATCTGCCGCAGTCGGAAATATAAACTGCAACACACTGAAAAGCACGAAACACGTATGTGGTGTCATCCTACAACACATTTTCCAGCAGTCCTTGTCAACTGGAGTGGTGTCACGGGGAATGATGTTTACATTTGGGAAAGATCATTCCTATCCCCCCCCCCCCCCCAAAAAAAAACAAGGCATTTCTTTTTCCTCCAATAGTTACCGACCCATCTCACTTACCTGCGTGTGTTGTAAACTAATGGAACATATATTTTACTCACACGTAGCAAAACTTTTTTGTCAGCTATCCCCCCCAAAACCAACACGATTTCTGAAAGGCCTTTCTTGCTAAGTGCAAAGCGTTGTTTGTTATGACATAAACTCCGCATAAAACTTTCGCGTCTTACCTTTCACCCACTCGTTCTAAACTGAATCCAATGTTTTCTAACCAACCGAAAGGAGTTTGTTCAGTTACATGGGACCCTAATTAATTTAAGCTGATAAATACACCAGAATTTCTTCAAAAACCTCCTACGTTTATCCTCTCCAACTACTCATACAATAGCAAAATGACAAATCTAAAGCCCCGTATTTTATTATTCTCAACAAGCTTGCACTTCGTCGCAAAGTCGCTCGACTGACTCTCTGTCTCATAACTTTTATCACACATCTCCTCGTCAATCTGCAATTACCCCAGCTCATCGTCATTGTAGCCGGCTCAACTACGATAAAGCCGTAGACCAGCCCCAAGCCCGGAGCGCTACTCATCCAGCTTTTTTTTTTTTCGCGCACACGTCGAAAGACTGAAATAGTCTTCCTGACAACGTCGTGTACAACACGAGCTCCAACCACTTCAAGGAAGGCATTATACATCTTCTGCTCTACCAAACTGTTGCCCACGGCCCTCACCTACAACCACTAACCAGGGGCCTTTGAGCTACTGGAAACAAATAAACGAAAATCTTTAATTGAACTGTAGAAATAATAAGGAAAACGAACAAAAACGTCGCAGTTTGGCCCGAAAGGCGAAGCATCGATTGCGATAGCAAATTAGCAGACAGCTATACGAAGTAATGATAGCATATTTATCGGCTGTGTAAACTTGTAAACATTCGCTAACACAGTAAAAATCACGGTGACACGCGCGCACAGGTAAACATGAACACATCCCGCTCGATGACCGCGGAAACTCGCTGTCAAAACGCTGAAGTAAAGAAGCGCGGCAGCAGCATCGAGCGAATTGGCCTTCGTGCTGCGTCCCGCTTCAACGCGAACGAAGCGTCGAAAGCGCAGCGCATACGAAGCCAGCGCTCGGCGCACTTTGTACACATCGCGAGTCGCCTTCAAGATACGAGCGCCCGCGCGCCGTTACGCAGCAGCCGCCGGAGTAGAACGCCCCCCATCCCTCCTTGCCCTCCCCGGTGCCTCGCGCGCGACGGAATGCGGTGCGCTTCCTCCCTGCTTTCTACTTCTGCGCGCGCGCGATTGAGCCGCGATCGTCGGCTGACCCTCGCAAGCTTTCACTCGCACATACAGCATACGACGCGCGGCGACGGTGTTATCGCCTTCGTACTTTATACCGAACATCGCGACGACGGCAAAAATGCGCCTGGAGTGTTCACATAATTATCGCAAAAAAGCCGGCAGATCCCACGCCCTGTGGGTTATGCGAATCGATGTCGTGTGTGCGGGGAGCTTACCAAGTTAAGCAAACCACCATGAGAGCACCAAGACGTAGGCGACTGGTTCATGACCTACATGATACGCACGTCATGACCTATCATTTACGTTCGCCATGCACTCTTGTTACACTATACCAATTTTGGTACCTACCATGTAACGATAGTATCATGAGAGTACCAAGACGTAGGTGGTTGTTTCATGACCTACATGGCACGCATATCATGATATTCATGTTATAGCCATTTATGTTCGTCATACACTCTTGTCATACTGTGCCGATGTTGTTACACGCCAAGTTAATGAAACGACCATGGGAGCACCAAGACGTAGGCGGCTAATAGATAGACAGATATATAGATACTGTCAAGTGTCAAACGTTCGCCAAGAAATGCTTCGTATGTAGCGGTCAACCTGCCGCTGGTGGGAGACGAACCCACATCTTCCAAGCATTAGCATAACGCGTGAGACGCTCTGCCAGTTGAGCTACGCGGGCGGCCGCCCTCGTGTTCACTTGCTCGGTACTTGTGTATGTGTACTATGGATCTGGCACTGACACTGCTAGCCAGCGCCGCTCGGGCGTCGAGTGGCAATGACTAGCACTGCCAGGGCCAGATGCGAGTTCGGCTCCCACCGGCGGTAGGTTCTTTTAAATGCAAAGAATTTCTTGGCAAACATTTGCCACTTTGTCAGTACTTATCTATCGATCTAGCCGCCTACGTTTTGGTGCTCTCATGGTCGTTTCGTTAGATTGGTACGTACCAAAATTGGCATAGTATGACGAAAATGTATGACGAACATAAATGATCGGTCATGGCATGAATGTCATGACATGCGTGTCATGTAGTTCATGAAACAGTCGCCTACGTCTTGTACTCTCATGGTCGTTTCGTTAACTTGGTAGGCTCCCCGCACACTACTTCGCATAACATCGATTCCCAGGGGGCTTGAGATCTGGCGGCTTTTTTTGTTTCTTTTTTGCGTTAATGTTTATGTCCATTTTCCTTTTTGTTTTTACATTTCAATTAAAAACCGTGATCTAATAGCATCTGCGCTTTCCTTGACTTCATATAGCTGTCATTACCAAAAATCGAGCCTTTTGGTTCACTCTCTCCTCACTCATTAAATCTCTTCAAGGCTGTTACAGAGAAGAGAGCATTCCAGAACGGCCCTCCCCGTATATAGTGGAGATGCCATATCACCCATTTTTCTTTCCTTTCTTCGCTCGCTCACTGCTTGGGGCTTACCTTGTCCGTCCATTGATTGAAGAAGCTGCCTGTGTATGTGGATTTTTTGCTGAAGGGGCATTTCCACAAGTTTTCAAAGCAGGCTGTGTTAAAGAGCACTTCATTGCAGACTGTGCAGGCCGGATCTTCGGTGAAGGTTCTAAAGATTTCCGCAGTCATGATGTGGCTTGTGGCGTTCTCTGTTGAAGATTTCCCTCTGTCCTGCTGGTTAATCGTGGCGAATGGGCGGAAGTACGATTCGGAGTTCACAGTTACTTCACCTGTGTCTGCTGCAGCCCTTCGTCTCAGTGTCGTTACCACCTCCTTGCAAGAGCAAGCCAAACGGCCGCCTTCCTTGGGCACTAGAGCACCGAACTTCAACGTTTCCCTGAAACTGGCTTTTGAGTCGTTTGCATGAAGATCGATGAGAGAAACGAGGAATGAGATTCCGTAAATGGAGAGACACACATTCTGGTCTTCTGGCAGAGCGTTGAAGATGCTCAGGCCGAGATAATTGCTCTCATCCTTGAGTCTCCTGCACGTACCATAAGAGCGGCAGTTCAGGTGCTTGTCGGAATTGACAACAATGCGCACAGCGGCTGTGCTGTCTGCATCTGTTTGCGCTCTAATCATGGCTTCACGGCGACGTCCCCCAGACTCGACGGCGTGCATGCTTACTTTCGGGGATCTGCTGGCTGAAGATGCTGGTTGGTAGCCATTCAACGAATCTTCTGTTGCGGAAACCGTGTGCCTTTCGTCGGAAAGCTCTTCTGTGCCCGATTCAGAGCTGCTCGTTTTGACTTCACTATCGGCACGGCTCGCAAGAGCCTGCGGCCTTTGTTGCTCTGCAGCAGGGCGGGTATCGTTAGTGGCCCCGGCTCTTAGCAGTGGTGACTCTTGCCCCACTTCGGCAAGAGGGACCTTCGGGTCTACCGGGGTTTCGTCGCGCGCCTTGACATTGGCAGGCTCCGCTGCCGAGTAAATACCCCGCAGTCTTGACCATATAGAAGGCGGCTTCTGGACTAGGATTTCGACGTTGGGCGTGCGGACTTGCACCGATGCCAGCTTTGGTGGTGTCTCTACCACTTTCCTTCTCGGTATGTCCACATCTACTCGGATGTTCTTGACCTTTATGGGCGGCGGTCGACTGCCATCGTCGTCATCGTCCAAGATCTCGTCCTGCAAAATAGACAACATTCGTTGTAGCGGCAGCCTGATGAGGCTCAGAAGGGATAGCCCCGACACTTTCATAGTAGCAACAAAAGTTTCCACAGCGAGGCAGTCGCGTCTTAAAGGACTGCTGACGTAATACTTTGTCTCGCTTTGCTTTATTAAGCAGCTGTCTACCTGATAACTGCGCTATGAAGCCTTGATTGCTCCAGTGCCTAATGCGTAATTTTCAAGCCGTAGTTCAAAGCGTGTTTGTGGCATGGCTTCGCGATTCCTTGGGGGGACTTGCACGACGGGCCGCATCGCCGACACATTTCGCGCGGAGCGGGCATGATGTGACCTGACTGCACCGAACCGCATTGTGCATCGCGGAGTGATTGCTCGGTGCGTGATAGAGTACCACCGAACCGTTCCAAGCATCCCTTTTTCGAATTTCGCATCGTAGCCTCAGCGGCGGTACTTGAGCGTAACGGCACTTAATTAAAACTTTCTTTCTTGTATTTCAGTTGTTCTGACAAAAAAAAAAGGTGTCGTCACTTGCTAGGCTGTTTTTGTTGTACCAGGTTATACGGTGTACTGTGTTTCTTTGTTGACAAACAAAATCCACGACGTCACAGCGACGGCACGTATATGGGAAGTGTCGCCGCCAGTGTTTCCGTCTCGCGTTTTTACTGGCCTAATTACCAAGCCTTCTCTGTCATTCCAAAAGTGCAAACCATGCATGTTCTCTTCACCCTCAAATGAAAAGTGTCACCAGGGCTTCAAGAGAACTCTGTAGTTGGTTTGTGTGTCGGGAATACTAGCGCATTAATGTGGCATTCGTATGAAATCTTAAGGACGGGTGCAAGCGCCCATACTTCTTTCTTTACTCTGTGTTCCCTAAGCCACTATACGGTTAGCTTTAGAAATATGACACCCTAAGTTGGCGGACGGTGTCAGCTCTGTGCTCCAGAGAACCCAAACGATCGAGTGCAATGTAGCCTACGCAAGTTCGAGTTGTACGCATACGCAGTGTCGTTAACGCTGTTTCATGTGGTATCTTTGAGTGGTCGTTTCGGAGCGCTATAGACGAATCATGAATCTAGTGCTGGTGGTCGAAAAAGGGCGCTACGGCTACATTCAGTTGGTTCTTTCAGATCGACGAAGCCCCACTTGGGAGCGCACCCAAAAGCTCTTACCGACGACGTGAGCGCTGTGCAGCTTGCAGCTGCCATTCGATTTCGCGATCGTGCTTTGTGAACTCACAACGATGATGACGAAGCGACAACGGTTGCTTAATTTCGTTTGCGGCCCATTGAGTTCTTTCGAGTCAAAATACATGCAGTGACAGCAGCTTTTTCATGGTGCTGCTAACTTGCTCTGCTCGCGTAGGGCTGTCTTGGAAGCGACGGCCGCTGTAGTGGTCGCTTCAGTAGCTTTTTTGTCTGGCTCGCGCGCCGTGGTGCCATGTGACGCGACAGCGTTCAATCGAGTACCACCAGAAGCTCCCCCTCTGCCTTCGCTCTTACTGCTGCGGAAAGCGATCCGCCGTTTGTGTGGCGTGTGCTTCCTCCGACTGGCATCTGGAGCCTCTGGCAATCCTATTCCGGATAGATCACCCTAATTCACAACTAGTACACGCGCTAAGCCGCATACGCCTGCTGCTTCTGTGTAAACTCCATTAGTTCGTTGTTTGTGCGCTGCAGTTTCAAAATCAGCTTTCAAATGAGAAGAACCGTTCTTATTTGGTAGACTGACCTCGCTTTCGTTGTCCTGCTTGTTGCCCTTGCTACGTTTCATTATAGAATGCGCGTACTTCTATCAGCTTCTTCCTCTTTCTTCCGTCTGAAAAAAAAAGAAGAGCGAACGAACCGGTTAAAAACGCGCCTAGCTATAGTTACAAGCACTCAAGAACTAATCGTTCAGGACCGACGCAGTTCAGTGAACGCTAGCGTTACATCCTGAAATGCTATCAAAGCGCAAACAGTAGGCTTGAACATATATGTATCTCCTTGAATAACCTGTATGAGAACAGCGAAGTTGCCTTCAAAAGGTTGCAAAGGCTAAGCACAGTTGCCATGCATAAATGTGCTCAATGCCAGTACATGTTAGACGGGAGAGTTACCCGCTACTTAGTAACGCGTCACGTTCAAATACAGATATCACGAGCAATCGTTACTCGAAAAAGAATGCAGTACTCCTCTTTATATTTCCCATGACTGTACGACTTCTCACCACTGTATACGATGATGTCAACATTGAGACGTTCACGACTCCCGTGAGACAGCGAGGTTCCAACAGCGGGCCACCTTTATAAGGCGATTTGTCGACGGCTGTTTGGCTATCTTGGCACTTTATGCGACATGCACATGGCACGCATGTAATTTGTGCGAAGAATATCAACACACTGCAACCACTTTCTATACCCTTTTTAAAATCCGCGGAATCAAAAGTGTACAACCACTTTGTACAAAGCAGCGGCATCTAATCTTTATATTATGGTTCCTCATCAGTGTCTTTTCTTTAGTTGAGTCGATTTCGAAGCATTGAATGTTTAACTTATAAACTAACTGTATGCGCTGACGCGCATTGCATGTTCAGAGAAGAAGGTTGCAAATTGTACGTGCATTTTTTTTTTATTTTAACGTTTAGACAGACGACAATATGTCTAGTGTTACATGACTGCGCTTTCTTGGGGTGTCACTAGTGAATGCCTACACATTCTCGGCCGTATTTATCTATAGATTTCTTTCAATCACATCTATTCCTTATTCTACTTTTGTCTTTCTTTCCTTACTTCTTTCTTTTTTGCTAGTTTCTTTTGCACACTTGCGGTCTAATGACCGCGAATAGCTTACATGAATCAGGCAGCTTCCACCTGCCCCAGACCTGGTTAAAGAGAGCAAGAAGTTCGTCGAAGGTCGACGAGGTTGCGAGGCGTGGTGTCGTATGTAAGGCAGTCCGAGCCTGGTGCATTCTAAAATCTCACCTTCAGTTCTGAGCAACCCTTGACCTATATTACTGACCTCTCACGTCGGAAAGCCCCTAGAAACAGAGAGGACCCATTCCACGATGGCTGTCGACGTTAATGCGATTAGCATTCAAGCACTGTAGCGACAAACCGTACTGCGGAAGACATCTCTATGTACAATCTGCATAGCGACGGAAGTAGGCTGAGACAGCTCGCCGCATTAATACAGCGCCATAACAGCGCGCACCCTTTCGGACGCAAGAAAGAACGATCCACTGGACTCTGCCTCCTATAGCCGCAGCCAGTTTTGTCTTGCCGGGCATTGTAGAATTTGGCTTCAGCATATCTGACTGGGAATGAACTAGTGCGCGATTGCACAGACTTTTTTCAGGCGTAAAGCATAACTTATTATTGTCAGCTACAAGAGCGCGTGCTCTAACTTTTATCAGTCGGACCCGTTTCGTTTCGCAAGCGAGAGCGACGTTTCAGCAGCTAGATTAAAAGTGGGCGGAGTAGGCTGAGAATGCTAATCGCATTAAAATGGCTCTGACTCGCCTTCACTGGTAGTCGAAAGCAACAACATCCTCGATGCCTACTGAACTGGCTTCCTACATCGACACCGCACATAATATAGTTTGGAAAGTACTCTCGCTTGACATTATAGGCACGCGACATATCACTTGAAAGAGAAGCCAGTGGCTATGGTGCACATAGGCAAGGCGTTTAACTTCGTCTCTCACCTCGTGATCCTAGCTTCCGCAGCTGACTTTGGTATTGCAGGCAAACTCTGGGCATACATACACGGCCTCCTCTGTGATTCCAATTAATTGCCGCTTTACTGACAGCCACTTGGAAATCACAAGTGGTGTAGTGCCACGAGGCTTTCCGGATAATTAATTCTGGCAATATGGCACCACTCTGTTACGCCTATAGTCGGATACAACTTTAGAAAAAAGGGGAGGCCCCGCCCAGATGACCGAAGCGCGACAGCCGATTTCCTCCGCGACTAACACAGCCCCACTCGAAAAATCGTGCTCCTAAAACGCGTAATTCTCGGAAGACTTTTGTATTTTGATGACTGGTTTAGTAGAGCTTGCATGTGCTGCAACACATGCCAGATAGCGACAGAAAAATAACCCCGTGCCTTCCACAACGCTGCCCGTCGTCTGCTCTTTAGCTTCATTGCAAGTCACAAAAGTAGAAAGAGCAGCTCTGCATGGCTTTTGCGCGTGTTTACATGTACACGGCGTATCTACTACTCATTTTCCAAGCTTGAAATGAATCAGTTGCTATTGAAAAAGTACTTATATAAAACAATGCATTTATCGCAACTATTACAAACCTGGGGCGAGAATACGGTCGAGGCAGGAAGGTACAAAAATGCTTCATTCATCGCTTTAAATAAATCCTCTTGGTTTTAAATAGCATAAAATTTATATTTTTTGGTTTTGTGTTTTCACAATTTCACAGCACGCATGCTACAGCTTGCGCGTGCAGTGAGCACTGGTGGACAGCAATCAATCGACGGTGCTACACAACGCTCGAACACCGTCGCTAGACGCTCGGCTATCTCACTGCTGACAATGATCGTTCACGCTAAGCTGACGGCGACAAATCTTTGCGTTGAAGGCTTCTTCTGCAAATATTTTCCGTTGAGACACTCGTAGGTTTGTTTCATGCGCGCACACTTTTCTGATCTCTCCTGAGAATGGTTTTGCTCCATAACTTTACCCCGTCCGACGAAAAACGCAGCGACACAGTACACCAACACACCCGCTGCTAACAGTAGGCTCCAGTCTTTGGAAAGCTTTTCTCGTCGTAACGTCACTCGGGAGCGAAATAAAACAACATGGAACAAACACACAGGATGTGTGTTCGTAGCGGTCGCCGCGGGATTCTGTTTTCAGGCAAAGCGTAGCGCAGCGCCAGCGATGCTCGCTGCAATGTTCCTTCGCCGGATCACGGCTCAGAATAAACGCACGCGGCACAAATGCCGCATCGTAAGCTCGTAGTAATATTTCCGGCATGATAGACCATCACAAACAGTTCTGGAATTCACTCTGACGAGGGGCTGAAGCACACCGCTGACGCGACCTCGCCCAATTCGAAGCGCGGCCGGGCGGCCATCTTCTCCGTTGGCGGGCTCACCGATATCGTCCTGCTGATGACGCTAGTCCAGAGTGCGCGCCCATTGGTGGGTGCTCGTGTGCCTACGCCTCGGAGGAGTAAACACCCCATTTTTTCTAAAGTTGTATCCGACTAGCTGTGATAAATAAACTTCACCGTGTATGGGGCCGACGTCACAATATGAACCAATCCGATGTCATTCAAGTTAGACTCGACACCATAGCCACATTTCTAAAGAAGGTCGGACTCGCTCCTTTCGGTTAAAGAAACCAAGTAGCCCTGGGCGCGAAAGCAGCGTGTTCTGCTTCGCAATTCCTGTTCACCTTCGATGGCGAACAGACGTCCCGTCTAAAGAGTGTTCCGGCTCTAAGCATCTACATCGATGCAGATGCGGGTGCCACAAATGGCTTCGCAACATCAATCGGGCCTGGTACCGACATACTCCACCTAACTTGGCAGATGGCGTCCAAAAACTGGGGCGGTAATGAAGAGCGAACTGTCCACCATTTCGCGACTGCTCTAGTGAACTCGCATGTTGTGTACGGCTCTAACTTCTACGATGTGACCCAAAAGCAATGGGAAAAAAAAAGCTTCAATCACTCAACCATGAAGCCATGAGGGTTCTCACCCGCCTTCCGCGTTTCGTTTCACAGCCTTGGACTACCTCGCCCGAATGGTCCAGACAAATTCGATCGATGCAAAACCCGAGGCTACGAAACATTCGCGTCAGCTCCGACTACGAACCTCGACATCCGGTCGCAGCATCGATCCTCTCGCTTCTTCATAAACCACTCCTTACAACGATTTTGGCCTCTTTCTCCGATACACGAGAACGTCCCTGACGAAGGATTTGGCCTATTCCCCGCAACTTGAACGTCGACCACACAGAGTGGCAATTGTCCTACGAAAGGGGGTATGAAGCAGCATCTTACTGCGCTTGTCCTCACATCACGCTGTCGACATCAACGCCGCCCAGAGTGAGGAAGCTTCAGCCACAGCGTACTAGTTGAAGCTTTATAGCACTCCGGCCCACTCCTCCTACCGCTCAGCCTTTAACGGTCCGTTAACGGTCGAACTGGCTGCGATATCAGCCTGCATGCGACGCCGTCCACTAGCCTCATTTTACTGCCTTCGTTTAGCACACTATTTGCATGAATTTGCAGGCCTCCATTAGAGCCTGCGTCTGGCTGAACTAGCGGCACGGTGCTATGTACTCCGCACACCCCCCCATACGAATCGCCGACGACGCTGGCCATACTGTCCGTCTTGCATGAATGCCAGGTCCCGCTGGGGTCGCTGACCCTCTGGCACAGGACCTTATTTACTGCCCCTCAGAGACTCGGCCGCACGCACCGGGCATCCCTAACCCCATCGACACTGTCCTGGCGGAGGCGGCTGCCGCGCTCCAGCACCTTCTTCCGGAGGATCCTACGTCTCTGCCTGGGAGGTTCGCCCATGCAGAAGCCACGCACTGCGGCGCGTCGTCATGGACACCCAGCGTTCACACCATCCACGATGCGCCTTCAGCCAGCTGCTGGATTATTCCCGTTATCTATGGCGGTGCTAGCAGAGTACCAGAGAAGGCCGATTCCCCTCGATTTCTGGTCTTCGACGACTGGCGCCGTCCTCCTGATGGCGCCTCACTTTCTATTTGTTGCTCTTTTTTTGAGGCCACACAAACACGGGCGGCATTTTTAACGCGATAGCGTTAAGGAGCTCGTGTCGCAGAAAAGCCGGTGTCGTCGGCGTCGGCGTCCGCGGCATTGACCGTGAGCGATAAATCACGGCAGGCACGTCATAAATAAAAAGCAACTTCCAAGATGGGCTGGGTGGGGTCTCCGGAGTCTCCGGAGTGTGAGAGGGTCTCCGGAGTGTGAGACGGAGACGCTACCACTCAGCCACGAGTTTTTTTTTTCTTTATTGCCTGTTTGCAGCACAAACCAAGAACACATTCAAACGCTAAAACATGTCAACCACACTTTGGCTAACATTATATATTAAAATCGCTTCAGCTTGATCAGTTCATCAAGAATAGCCACCCACTCGGGAGGCTCACTTTGGGCACGATATATTTCCCGAATATACGCGACACTTTCGATGAAGTTTATTCTCGCCGGACGGGCATCGACATCGGAGTGTCGCACTGCCATTCTCGTTTTCCACAGACTGTGGAGGCCAAGGAGCATAAACATATCGTACGGAACTCCTCCTTCGTTATCGGTTGGCAAATATCGAATACCAAGAGGTGTAATCGGTAGTTCTTTTTTAAGTGTACGTTGTAAGACATCCCAATGACATATTGCATCCCAGCAATCGATGAAAACGTGTTCAATGGTCTCTGGCTTTTTACAAAGTAAGCAGTTTACTGTGAGTTCGATGCTTCCAAGCAGTACAAACGCGCCTCTAGTGAATGCGGTGTTGCCTTCGAAACAAGCCGTGGAAGGTTATACTGTGGTGTATATCGGTAATTATGAACACGTAACTTACAGAAGTCGCAATTACACGGGTAGCGAAGTGCGTTTCCGCTGCATTTCTTCTGCGCTTTCCGCACACGCAGAGCCATCTTGCGGCAAACACAGAAGACCCCCTCCTCTCCGTGTACAGCGCTGCCCCGACAGATGGCGCGCCACGCGCGCATTGGAGCTGTGCGAGGCGGGTAGCTCCCGGACTCTCTCTCCCCTGACAACGCTTCGCCTTGCTCCCTCTACAGAATCAAGCGTCCTTCCTTTCTTTAGATCACTATCTGTCTATCTCTCTGCCCGTGCCGATCACAACGTTTGGCTGGCGTGCATCATTTCCCCCTTCGAGATAGCGAGTTCTTGGGTTCGTTCCGCTTGCTCAGGCGCACGTTTCGTTGCTGCGCCGCACGCCGCGTTGCTCGACCATATAGGGAACCCAAGCTCAAGTTTGGGCGCGCGACGACAGCGCGCACTGCTGCCCCAGCGAGCGAGCAGTGCAAAACTGGGGATAGACGGCGCCCGCGCCGCCAGGCGCAACCAGTTTGCAGGCGGCCACTGCACGTGCGCGCCCGCGCTATTCAGTCGAGCCGGGGCACTGGCGCGTCGCGCCGCCAGCTGGGAACGTTGTCAAAAGGCTTCTTGCGCGAAGTTGACTTTCCACAATGGCAAAAGCGGCCCCACCGAAGCGAAAGCGCGGTCCGAAGTACTGCTGTGTCGTGGGCGGGTGTGTCGTAACGAGCCCCTAATTCTCGTACCTTCAGTACTGGCACAGTTACTTCACTGAAGCAGTGCATTCTACAGCATGAATGTTTTTATAACTCATTTGGGAATAGGTCCGAGACATCTTGTTCTAGGCGTCTCTTTGGCTTCCCGCTTGGCTTGCCCCATTTCTGAGGCTGGCTGATGCATGAATTTACTTCTTTATTGTTGACGTAAATGCACACCGCAGCTGCGTGCTTGCACTGAGCCGTGATGCCAGCTTTGCAGGTGCATCTCCTTCTCGAAAGCAAGAATTCCTCTTTTCATGACACGACCACTGCAGCTATGAAAGAATGAAAATAAGGGCGAGACAGTGAAGCCATTTGCCACTACTTTTCAAATGCAGCTGCCTTCCAAAGTTGCCTCTACAAATATTCAGCAACATGGCATGGTGCGCATTTCCAAAACTAACTCCAAGTTTGCACCTCTGCCACAATACTCCAGGCTGCCCTATAAAGCGAAAATAAAGGCAACATAATATGCTTACGTTTACTAATAAACATTCAGCACAGTGTTTCGAGTGTGCGTTCACTAGCGCGCTAATTACGCGAGCGCATAACGCGCACGATACCATATCGCGCCTTTAATTCTGCATCACTCACACTGAACTGCGTTCGCGCAGCAGGTTTTATGCGCCTGTAAAGCCGATACTTTCACAAAACCCGAGTGCAGGCATGACGCAACCGCCGAAATCAACGAGGTGAGCAGTTCAACTAGCTTCGCAGTGCTTAAATTTCAGCTGCCTCGCCACCAAGTCAGTGGGTGATCCTCCAACGGACGAAGCACAAGTGTTGTATCTTCCCAGGCTTTTCATTGGGATGCCATGGCCGTACAATTTTTTTTTTCGCACGCCGCAAACGTTCGACTCCGACAGTAGACGACAACAACTGTAAGGCTGCCATATCAAAACAACTAAAGCATACGCTTCATATTCGACAACGAAAAAACATCGAGAGTGCGCGGCTTCATTTCGCAGTGTGTATAGACAATCAATATTTTTTAGCATATGACAGAATGACCCTCACCTCGAGGTACACGCCGTACACGATATGAAATACATTTTGCATTGAGCTGTGCATCGTTGCCGTTGATTGTCTGCTCCACAGAGTTTACGTGACTGACGAGCTTTTTCTCCTTTTTACAAGTTGGCTTTCCTAAAAATAGCTGGCCGATCTTTTTGAAGCCGCACTGAAGGCGATACATTGTGACGCGCCGCACGTGCAAAGCGACGAGAGGGCCCTGCACGTGCACAAAAAAGCGAGCGGCTGCAGCGCGGCGCAGCAGAAATGCGCAGTGGATATTCCCAGTTGCGACTTTTTCTGCCACAGATGGCGCTACCCGTCAGGAGCAGTGGCGCCGCTCGCGGTGCTTGGGTAGCCTATGGCTCGACGCTCACCGCGTTTGATGCAGGGCGCCTCGTAAGTGATGGCTGCCCTGTGGCCCATTGTCTTACACCCCTTGGCGGGTCGACAGGAACGCTGTTGCGTTCCACTCTTGAAGGCGAAGCTTAAGCGTCCTCCAATTTTTTTTTTCAATCGGCCTCCTCCTTTTTTTCTTCGCCCGCACTAATAGGTCCACTTCCGGCGCATGGAAAGTTTCTTTATTTTTCGATTTAAATAAACGTTTCCAGAATAACAACACGGTATATTGTAAGCATTCCTATCGCTCGAATCTATTCCTTAGCATACACCGCTCACCAGTGGTGTAGCCAGAAATTTCGTTCGGGGGGGCTCACGTTGCAGCTTGGCCTCCTCCTTAAGAGGAAGCTTTATCTCGGATGCTCCTATCTAAATACATGTAGAAGGTGAATTAGTTTTTCTCGGCAACCACTGCACAAACCTTGATGAGGTTTGTTGCATTTAAAAGAAAAATTTAAATTCTACTGTCTTCTGGTATTGAATTTTTCATTTAGGTTGTCAATTTTTTATTAAAAATTGGCACAAATCTCAAATTTTCAGAAAACGAAACTATCACGTTTAAAACTCTGTAACTCAAAAATGAAAAATAATATCACAAATGGTGAATCGCACCTAATAGTACATCTACAGCGGACAAAATTGATATGTTACAAATGAATCTAAAACAATTTAGCATTATCGAAATACGGCTTTTGCAGAACCCTTGTGCACCACGTAACTAATTCACGTAAGATACAAATTGACATACCGAATTTGTCCGCGTTGACTCTTATAATAGATGCCCCTTTGAAGAACCGCGATATCTGTTTTTGATGAAGAACGTTTAGCTTGTAAACGTCGTGCTTCTATCTTTTCGCACTTTCAAATTTTTCAATATAATTTAAACAAAATTCAGGCCCTATATCAAACTTCCGCTTCCAAAAGATACTAGAAGTTAACTTTCTCAAATTCAACAAATTCCATTAAAAGTGATCCAGGGGTTATCTCAGAAAAGTGTTCGGCGTTTTACATTTACTTGAATAGGCCGCGTCGGAGTTGGGCCCGAGCTACAGCTTCCTCTTAAACAATTTCTCGAGAGATCAAATAAATGAATAATAACTGCATTGCCATTGTCAAAGATACTGCAAACGAGTTCTTGAACGCTACGCACTGTCAAAACAAGTAATATATGTACTTTTTAATAAAACGATGTACTCGTATGTGGCAGAAATTGTGCTCAAAATAACTTATATCAATGCTTCCATGTTTTTGTCTATTTAAAAAGTAAAGAAAATATCACACAATCCTTAGAACTATATCAGTTCGAAATCAGCAAAGCAGTGCATGCCACTGATATGAAAAATGTAAATGCCAAGAAATGAACAAGTTGAGGACAAATATGTTATACAAACATTGTAATTCAACAGCATTTTTTACATTTTTGTACGTATGCAACGGCCAGTGAAAAATCTCAATGACGCTGTCATTTATTCCAATGTATTACGCAGGAGCAGCTGTCACCGGTCGTGTATCGTGAGTAATTGCACCGAAATTATTGTCCCAACAGAGAGCACCTATATAAAGCCGTTCTGCAATATATACGAGGATGAGTCGAATGAAAGTAAAAAAAAAATTATGGGGTTTTACGTGCCAGAGAGAGAGAGAGAAAATAATGCAGAGAAAGGCAGCGACGTTAACCAGAGGTAGTTCCGGTTGGTTACCCTGCGCAGGGGGAAGGCTTAAGGGGGATAAAAAGAGAAACCACTTTCTGATTATGAGGCATGCCTTAGTGGAGGACTCCGGAAATTTCGACCACCTGGAGTTTTCTAGCGTGCACCTAAATCTAAGCACACGGGTGTTTTCGCATTTCGCCCCCATCTAAATGCGGCCACCATGGCCGGGATTCGATCCCGCAACCTCGTGCTCAGCAGCCCAACACCATAGCCGCTGAGCAACCACGGCAGGTGAGTCAAATGAAAGTGAGCCAATGCAAATATATCACAAACGGGGTACTTAATTTAAATGTAGTCTCCTTGACCATTTAGACATTTATCCCATTGACTAACGAGTCGGGTGATTCCTGTCTCAAAAAACTCCTTAGGTTGCTGCTTCAACAAATCTGCAACTGACTCTTTCACGTCATCGTCCGACACGAATCTGTTTCCCTTAAGCTGTTTTTTTTTTCATTTGCCCCAAAATGTGGAAGTCGCAAGGCGACAGGTCTCAGCTGTATTGCGGATGTTGCAGCGTTTCCCACTTGAACTTTGCCAGTTCTGTATCAACCACATCAGCGACGTGGGGACGGGCATTGTGGAAAAATTAAAAATTAAAGTATGCAGTTTTACGTGTAAAAACCACTTTCTGATCATGAGGCACGCCGTAGTGGAGGACTCCGGAAATTTCGACCACCTGGGGTTCTTTAACGTGCACCTAAATCTAAGCACACGGGTGTTTTCGCATTTCGCCCCCATCGAAATGCGGCCGCCGTGGCCGGGATTCGATTCCGCGACCTCGTGCTCAGCAGCCCAACGCCATAGCCAGGTCGTGGAACAAGATGACCCCATTCTTCAATTTTCCACGTCGTTTGTGCTTGATTGCGACACGCAGCCGATCCGGCGTTTCACAATATCGGAAACAATTGATAGTCTCTCCGGCTTTAGAAAATTCTATCATTAATGGCCCCTGACGATCGAAAAAAAATAGTAAACTACACCTTTCCGGCGGAAATGACGGCATTTGCTTTCTTTGGGGGCGGTGAATTCGAATGTTTCCACTCTAAGCTTTGCCGTTGTGTTTCAGGCTCGTAGTTATGGCACCATGGTTCATCCCCGATCACAATCGCAGACAAGAAGTCGTCACCCTGATTGTGATACCGGTTCAGATGAGTAAAGGCAGCGCCGAACTTCTCCGTATTCTGGCAGTGGTTCAAAATCTTGGGCATCCATTGCGCACACAAGAGCCGATGATCGAGATGTTCATGAATTATGGCGTGAACCGAACCGCGACTGATGTTTACACCCTCTGCCAGTTCATCGATGTTTATCCTCCGTTCTTGTCTCATCAGCTCGTCAACTGTTGCTCTTGTGTTGGGGGTGATTGCACGATGGCTTTGGCCCGGTCTTGAATCGTCCTTGCAACTTTCACGTCCTTTTTCAACCGTTTGCTCCAATGCTCCACAGTGGCCAATGAAATGCAATGTTCAACGTACACGGCAGCCATACGGCGAATAATTTCCTCTTCGGAAACACCTTCAGCTGACAAAAAATTCACGGCACCCCGCTGCTCAACTTCTGAATTGTCCATCACGTCACGCAACCATGTTCAATCCAGTGTATGAGAGCATTAAAGAACATTTACCCTGACATGTGCGTGTCACTTTTGTAAATAACAGGTGCCTGTGTGCTACGGGCATGCCTCGCAGATTCACAGAATCCTGGATCCCGCCCCCATTCCATCCACTCCATCCGATGCATCGCGTGCGACGGAAGGCGGCGTGCTTGCTCCCCGCTTTTCTCCTTTGCGCACTCAAGACTGAGCCACCATCGTCGGCTCACCTATTCCAGCCCCCCTACTCTTTCACTCGCACATACAGCATGCGGCGCGCGGTCACGACGTTATTGCCCTGAGACTTCATACGAAACATGAGGGCGACGGCGACAGAAGGAATGCGCCTGGAGTCTTCATTTAATTGCTATCACAATAAGATAATAATAGTATCCGGCAACCGAAGCGTGCCGTGGCCGATTACTTTCCGCAAAAGAAGTAACAAACTGTCACCATGCGACAGTTCGCTGCGCCGCAGCGAATTATGCTTGGTCTCCTATGCTTGGTCCACCGAGAACCATACGCATAGTGTTCGGTATTTTACGCCTGCGAGACAAGACTTTCCGTAGACGTTGCGCTCAAGCGAACACGGTGTAATCCGTCAAGTCTTCACAGTGATGGCGGTGAGCGACCATTCTTTCGTTTTCTCGTCTGCTAGCCAGAAGGCGTCAAAAACTCTGCCAGGCGAAAATTCCCTCGGCTAGAGAAAACCACACGCGCACCGAAGTACGCCGCGCGGTGGCTTCGGGGCAACACACAAAAAAAAACATGAGCTCTCGCTGGCTCTGGCAGCCCGCGGGTATACCCGCGGGCAGTTCTCGCTACCCTATAGGGTAGCGAGAATAAAAAAGATTGAGAGGCTCAATGTGTCCTCACGAATAAAAGTCAAAGTGGAAAAAATAAATAAGAACGTAGTTACCCTGGCTGGCTTTAATGTCTTGACATAGATGCTTTGGCGCGCAGGTGAAAAAAAATGTTGATATTTTTATGCAACATGACGGCACAAATGAACCACCACAACGCTTTGTGTCATCGTATCTCGCTGCGTGTTTTGTCAACTTGTCTGATACTGTGTTGATTTGGCTTGTCTCGTTGTATGTTCCGATCTAAGACTTTAGAAAGGTAGATTGTTACGAACTTGTACCGCTGCACCACGATTACGGCTTTGTGGTCCCGTAGCGCTCGTCACCCGTTTCGTGACAGAGCGTTGGTAGCGATGACTCCGAGCCTGGCGTCGATGAGAATAACAAAAGGGACTTTATACATTATATACAGGTTATCATACAGGACATGAACGGGTCGGCACTGGGGCCGAGTGCTCACAACAAACGCGACTGTTCTCGCACGACGACGTCCGGCGAAAACGCGTTACACATCTCACCCCAGTCGGGAGCGACACTCTCTCCCGGTGGGGTCGGCAGATCCTGTTTTCGAGCGGCGTGTCGCTGCTTTTATAATCCCCGAGGCCCATTGTCACTCAAACGGCCCAATACAAAGTCAGCACACGACGGTCGTCCGAGGGGTCCAACCAGCGACCGCGCTGGCCACCCGGTTCAAAGTTCGCGCGCGCGGTGACCTCCAGGCAAGGGAGGTGCGGCGCCGGGCCGTCTGGCACACGCGGACACGTCTAAACACGCTGCTCGCCGAGGCTTCTCCCGCACGACGGCGCAGCATCTTGTCTTGTGAAGGGAGAATTATGGCGCTCGCAGGATAGATTCCGCATCTTGCAGATTCGGAATCCGGGCTTGTGGTAATGGCACAACAGCATCCCCGCCCTCAGATAAGGCGCCGGGAAGACGAGCTGCCTCCACGTGGCTCGGATGCCAGGCGCGCACGTTCGTCAGGCTCGTCCAAGTTCACGTCCAGTGTCGGGACGCCAGGTAACATCACGTGCCCAGGTCCGACTCGCCAGGACAGGAGCTCTGCTCACCACGTCGTCGCCAAGGCACCTTGACCAGCTCCGCTCGGGTCGTTCCTAAGACCTTGCTTCTCGCCACTGGTCCCGCTTGGTCGTTCTGCAGCTTGCAAAACCGACCGGCAAAAGGCAACACCCAACACGAACAAGTGCCCTCTGTCTCCCGTCAAACACCAGACAAGGCCATAATCCAAATCAACCTAACTAAATCGCTATCCCCTTTTGCTCCCGCTGCAACAAGAGGCAGGTGTACGATCTAGCACACAAGGCTCAAACAATCAGTTTTCAAATTAACAACGCAACAAAATAGAAACAATTATTAATCAGCAATAATAATTACAAATAGAATGGTCCCCTTGAAATCGCTTTGGACCGAAAACATACCACTGAGGAAGCAAATGAGGTCATTCATTTTTCCCGGCGATATTTTCGCGGAATCCGAAGCTGCTTATATTTGCGACCCTGCTTATCCGTGTAGCGGCGGTACAATAAGCCAGATTCCTTGCCAAATGAAACCCCCTTTTTTTTCACTCCCCGTTTGACGCTCTTCCTCAGATCGCCTAGTGAACAATCTTCCTGTTGTTCGCGAATCCGAGTTTCCCTTTCAACTGCAGCCTGCTCCTGCCAGCTGGCGGAAACCGGAGCGAGTGTGGAGCCCGCGTCGCCTAATTGCGGCGTCGCGTCTCTATCGTGGCTAGCACTGCACGCGTCACTCCCACTCACCTCCAGGACCCGCTCGCCTAGGCCAGCCTCCGAGCTCTGCCTCTCCCGTGACTGCTCGCCACTCAAGTTACCCTGATCGGTCCCTGTACCGCACCGCTGTTCGCTCACCGACGCTAAGTCAAGTTCCCTCGACAGCGGGCGCGCTTTGGATCGCGTGGGGGCCATGTACGCCACGTCGGCAAAGAATGATTTGCCCTGATCCTTCAGCAGCTGCTCCGAGCTATTTGAGAAGAGGTAGGGAAAGTGCTCCGGGAGGGCGGCAGACACAGCGGCTTCTGTGTTAAGTTTCCCAAACTCTCCTTCAATGGTAACCGTTGCGATCGGTAAACAGACACTCTCCTCCTCGGCCACTTGCCGTATCCAAGCGCACTCTCCCGTAAAATCACTCGAGGAGACGAAAGACGGGTGGACAACGTCCATAGTTGCTGCAGAGTCTCGAAGTGCTCGGCACTTCTTGCCGTTTACCTTAATTTCCCGCATATATGGCTCCAATAGTCGTATGTTTTTGTTAGTTTCCCGTATTGTCGCAAAAGCAATTTTCTCTGGGCAGCTCGCTGCGATGTGCCCTTGCTTTTTGCAATTGTAGCAAGTTAACGGCTTCCGTTTTTCAAAAGAACGCGTCGTATCGTTTCGCTGCTTGGGACCATCGTTAGCATTCTGAGATGCATTCTGTCCTTCCCTTACAGTTTCTTTGGTAAGAGACTCATCTTTCCGAAACTCGCGACGCGTGATTTGCTTCCGTTCGTCGGACTTCCCGGAAAACCCATCTCTTCTATCAGCTTTTTCTACGCGCACTGCCTTGCTGTGCAAGCTGCGGCGGGTGTAATACTCTTCCGCTAACTCTGCTGCCTTGTTTAGCTTAACCTCCTTTAGCCTATCTTGCAGCCAGAGCCGGACATCCTCATCAATGCAACGGTAGAACTGCTCCAACGCGATGCATTCGACAATTTTGTCGCGGTCGTCGTAAACCTCTTCGCCCTTCAGCCATTCCACCAGGTCGGCTTTTAGACGAAACGCGAAGTCAACATTCGACTCCTTGCCCTTTTTTGCATACCGGAACCTCTGCCGGAAAGCTTCGGGCGACAATTTGTACTTCCGCAGTAGCGCTTCCTTCACATCACTGTAGCTCTCAAACGCCTCTTTCGATAAGCAAGTTATTACGTCTGATGCCTCCCCAGGAAGCAACGCTAACAGATTCTGTGCCCAAAGGGATCGCTCAATGCTATTTCGTTCACACACGTGCTCAAATTTCACGAGGTATTTGGCCATATCCTCTCCGACGACAAAGGGTGGAAGTTGATCGCGTATTCTGGGAACATTAGAAGTGAGACTAGGCGCCGGCGAGTTATTTCGGTTCTCCAACTCTTTCATTTTAAGCTCGTGCTCACGAATCTCTCTCCTTTCCTCCTTTTCCTCCTCGCGACGTTGCTGTTCTCTCCTTTCCTGCTCGCAACGTTCCTTCTCCCTTTCCTCCCTTTCCCGACGTTCATTGATATCCGCCCAGGCCTCTGCGGCTTCCTCAGCCGTTACGTCCCCAGTCCTCATGACCTCAAGGATCGCATTCTTTCTTTTGGTTGAGCCCAACTCAATGCCCAACTCCTCACAAATTTCGAGAAGTTCCTTCACCTTGTACTTCTCCATCGTTCACACTGTCCTCCTGCTGTTTACCCTTTTTGAATATACCTGCCGAACGCTACTATAATGCTACTAGTAAGACATATGCAAGTATTTCACACACTGCCCTGTTTACCCCCTCAGCATCCCCTGGTTTCCAAAACACTCTTACTAGGCTTGAAACACTCAAGGTTATCACAATGCAACACCAAATCCTTCCCTAAGCTACTATAACCTGTGTCAGAGAAAGTCTGGTGTTTGAGGTAAACTTCAGGCACTCACCGCGCCGAGGTAGCTGATGCCGGTCAATCCCGTAGCTGCCATCCAGTGTTACGAACTTGTACCGCTGCACCACGATTACGGCTTTGTGGTCCCGTAGCGCTCGTCACCCGTTTCGTGACAGAGCGTTGGTAGCGATGACTCCGAGCCTGGCGTCGATGAGAATAACAAAAGGGACTTTATACATTATATACAGGTTATCATACAGGACATGAACGGGTCGGCACTGGGGCCGAGTGCTCACAACAAACGCGACTGTTCTCGCACGACGACGTCCGGCGAAAACGCGTTACACATCTCACCCCAGTCGGGAGCGACACTCTCTCCCGGTGGGGTCGGCAGATCCTGTTTTCGAGCGGCGTGTCGCTGCTTTTATAATCCCCGAGGCCCATTGTCACTCAAACGGCCCAATACAAAGTCAGCACACGACGGTCGTCCGAGGGGTCCAACCAGCGACCGCGCTGGCCACCCGGTTCAAAGTTCGCGCGCGCGGTGACCTCCAGGCAAGGGAGGTGCGGCGCCGGGCCGTCTGGCACACGCGGACACGTCTAAACACGCTGCTCGCCGAGGCTTCTCCCGCACGACGGCGCAGCATCTTGTCTTGTGAAGGGAGAATTATGGCGCTCGCAGGATAGATTCCGCATCTTGCAGATTCGGAATCCGGGCTTGTGGTAATGGCACAACAAGATGCACCTGTGGCGTCAAATGTTTATAACAACATTAAGCCCACAAAATTCCGGAATTGAAAATCTAAAGCACGACTTTGGAAATATTAATGCACCTTTCGCATCAAAAGTTTTTAGAACTTTATACCCATAAATAGTCAGAATTGAAATCCAAGCGCTCCCGATTCCGCGGCCTCAACGAGACGCTGCGACGAGCCCGCCCACCACGCCTTCGGAACTTTGTGCTCGGATGGAGCTCCTTGCGTTACGATATGCGACTCCCGGTGCATGGGCGTTGCCGCGAAATCCAGCCCGATTTCGCAATGTTCGTGTCACGATCCACCCCGGGTCGTGAACAAGGGAGGGCTTGCGGTACCCTCCGATAGGCGGACGCTCCGCAGCGTGGTGGTGCTGAACGATGACTGACCGGCGAGCAGCCGTGCTCGTCGGTGTTTATTGTGGTGCGGTGACCAATGTTGCCTGCCGAGCTTTAGCAGGTCGCCGAGCTTGGCGGGCGAACCAAGATTATGTCCGAGGGGGCGTCACATACTTGCTACAGTTCGCGATAAAATGTTTTGTTTTTCGAGCGTGAAAAAGGACACTCTAGGCAAAATCGAGCATGATTTGCGCCGCCGGGGGTTGTTTGGCCGGCGGCGCATGTGTCCGTCGGCGTAGCTGTCTTTAATGCAACACTGAGGCAGCATAAGATGTTTTCGGATACCCTATGGCGTTGCTCGAACCCGCTTTCTGAATGGCTGGTTAAAGAACGGAGCGCTGTCAGCACGCGAAGGGAAGCACGTCATAAGTGAACGGCTTTTAAATCTGGAACGGCACGAGAAGCGATTCGCTCACCGATATCGCTGCTCCGGTTCTCATGCTAAGCACGAAGATGGGAGAAGACAAAGGCGTCAAGGAAAGGAAGACTCACAAAGCACCAGACAAGGATAGCCAGATTGAAGCATCAGGTGTCTTTTGCGGCCCTGTGGTGCTCGAGCACCTGGAATTCTAGTTTCTCCATGTTATTCCGACTGCCCAAACATGCGAGCACACGTTTTCAGCTCTCTTTTTTGAGTGGATACTAGTATTGCGAAAGCAAAAGAAAGGGTTGTACCGACAGTACACCTTCTCTTTAAGCATGTGGCACGAGAGCAGTGTCGCTAGGTTCATTCCTCGTGACGGTAATTGGCGACACACTCGACCAGCACCGCTACGAGTGGGTCCATTGTTAAACGGAATACCCACCAGAAGAGAATGAGTGAACTTCCCCGTGTGAAAGTGTGGAAGCCCGGTGGGAGAAGACATGCGGAGAGCGCTTTTGCTTTGCAGCCTAGGATTGCAGAATGAAATGAAGTGGTTCCTTGGTGGCCTTGGCGTTGCACTGCTAAGCCCGAGGGCGCGGGATCGAATCCCGGCCGCGGCGGCCGCATTTCGACGAAGGTGAAATGCAAGAACGCCCGTATAACGCTTACCGTGTATTACATGGGTGCAGGTTAAATAACCCCACGTGATCTAAATTAAACCGGAGTCCCCCACTATGGCGTGCCTCATAATAATATCGTGGTTTTATTTATTTTATTTATTTATTTCATACATACTGCGGACAAGAAGTCTACGCAGGATGGATAAAGTACAATATTAGGTCACCAGAAGTAAAACAATGCTAATACAACAAAATGCTGCAACAATACAGTAAACAATGCTGATACAATTTTTATAAAGTCAAGTCATTCTAGTCATTAATGGTGCGTGGAAAGAACGAGTTCTTAAACATGTTGGTTCGGGCAAAATAGGGGGTTAGAGAATTTTGGTGATATTGGCGAGAGGTCTCGTTATTAGTATTGCCGGGTCGAGTGCCAGTGTGTTATTAAGTAACTAAGAAAGAAAGTCGAGCCGCAATATTTTTCGACGCGATTCAAATGTAGGAATACTATTAGACATCATTAGTTCAGTTGGAGAGTCGAATGTCGAAAAGATGTTGTAAACAAACCGGATCGCCTGTCTTTGGATTCGCTCTGGCTTCCTTACGTTACATTTTGTGTAGGTATCCCGGATAATACACGCGTACTCAAACTTCGACTCTACTCGCTGCTATCGTGTTTGAGTGTTGCTTGTTGGGTAAAAGTTCGCTCAGTAACGAGTTAAATTTGTAACTCACAGTTTCGACACTGTGTCATTCTTCACTGTCACTACCACGTGAAAATATAATCGTAATACAAAATAGTGTCAGCCAGCTCTTTCTAAACAATGAGCGCCGCAAAAGGGGGAAGTGCCTCATCTACCGCAGCTGCTAAACGAGCAGAGGCGCAGCGCCGAGGAGACACTGCCGTTCAGAATCAAATTTTTTGCCATAAAGAACCCCAGGTGGTCGAAATTTCTGGAGTCCCCCACTACGGCGTGCCTCATAATCAGAAAGGGGTTTGGCACGTAAGACTCCACAATTTAATTTTTTTTTCAATTTCTTTGCCACAATATATCGGCAAATAAAAGCACCTAAACAGCTCGAAATTCGCATTAGGAAGTATACTGTATGGTAGGGAGTACAGTATGGTAATCGTCGGTGAATCTTTTCTTGTTTTCCATCACGTATGTAGCTCCTACCCACTATGGAGGATTGGCCAAGAAATGGATGGATTATTCTAATTTATAATGTACAAATTTCGGAATATCTATGGACTTAGCGCTGTATAACGTAGAATTAGGTTAAAATTATATCGGTACAATGAGATCGAATGAATAATCCTTACTTTAAAGGTACACAAAAAGGTGAAAGATAGAATTTTGCTGGGCATTCGATTGGATTCTGTACAAAATTTTTGAACAGCGGAGCGAGCGTCCCTGTGGCTGAATACCAAATTACAGGTCCGAAACTAAAGACTAACAGGTTCTGTGAAGTCCAGGCCAAGTCTTCGAAAAGGTGTTATCAATATCCTTTTTCTTGCCGCAGTAAAGCGGCGACAAGATAGAAGGTAGTGACGGATTGTTTCTTCCTCATTACAAAGCGAGAAGAGAGGGTTGGGAAGCAGACCCGATCTGTGTAGGTAGAAATTCAAGGAGGAAATGCGGTAACGTAAATTTGCAAGAGAGTCTTCAAGCATCTTTGTGTTACAGGACTCGCTACGCCAGGAATATGTCAGGTGCTTATAACCTGGAAAGGCAGTCAGAACTAGGTGCGATAAGGCTTTTATATTCGATCGCATTCGAAATCTAGCCGCTGTGACGTGCGCTGTCACGGCTAGAAGAGGAAGGACTGGGCCGAATGTCTTTGCCAAAGAATCGGCAGTAATGAACAAACCTTTATGACCGGGTAACGTAATCAAATAAATACATTGCAGATGGGCAGGAACGATCAAGTGAAAGAGTCTTAGCATGGGCGAATCACTAGTAGCGGTAAGGGAAGGAGACAGTAAGTCGGTTAGAATAGCAGCTACTGTAGTCGTTTAGTCTAATTTACGTAAAATTTAAATTACTTCTATAAACTCAGCCATAAAAATAGGCACAAAATCAGGCTTAAATGTAATAACAAGTCGACTACAGGACAAAATATTCCAATGCCAGTTCTTTTCTCGCACTGATAATGTTTGTTGCTAGAGTGCCTAGACAGTCTAGGAATATGCCGTTTAAGCTGCCGTAAGGCAGTAGTTTCGCGTGGTTTGGGAAAATGTGATCGAACCTAATTTTCGAGAAATTGGAATGCGTATTACTGGGAGTACTGGGAAAACGCCAACAGTTCCGACACTGAAGTGGACGGGAAACGAGAGGTTCCACTCTGAAAATAAGTAGTCACACTTTTAGTTCATATGGACAGGACATACCAGTAAATGTAGCAATAACCGATTCAGCGGCAACTTGTTCCCCGTTTAGAAGTCAGTTACATCGGTATACAGCTAGGACTCCAGCATCAGACAGCTTCTCCTGAGTCTCAGTTGGGCTTAATCCAGAGTGTACAGTTCGGACAATGCCTTTAGTGCATACTTAATCGACACTCTACAGTTCGGACAATGCCTTTAGTGCATGATTAATCGAGAGTCTACAGTTCTGACAATGCCTTTAGTGCATGCTAGACGCGGCGGAATGAACGCATTCACCGGAACAGATGCAAAAGTCTTGTTCTTTAGGAGGTCTACAACAGAGGTCGGATCTGGTGACCTACGAACTATCCCACCTCTCCCAAATTGTCGGGCATCACTTATGATCTGGAAGTGGCATGTCGTGGCCTGGAGCTCGGCCTGGACAGCCTGTGGGTTGTTCAGTCGGGTGAATCCCCCGCTCGAAGGCACCAGCGCGAAAGGGATGGTGCTAACGCAGCTGCGAAAGAAACATACCAAAGGCAAATCATGGGGAGAAAGGGCGGCTGACCAAGGGCTGTGCCCTTGCCCAGCAGAGTTTATAGGCATCAGCGCTGCTTCAATCACTAGCTAAGTCCTACAGAAACAGAGTGTGTAAGGTGAATGAGGTCGCATCCATCCAAAACTCGGCCAAACCACCGCGCACTTATCGGATCTCGGGTAGGAACCAGTCGATCAAGGAACCTAATGAAGGCCGTGGAGGCGTCGTCACTTACAGTTTGGGGACCGCCGCCGGGAACCGCCTTCCTCGCCCTCTTTTTCTTCTAACGGCCGCATATCTTGTTCGAATACTTACATTGCACGCGACGATCTTAGCGGGTTGTCGTGACATGATGATGATGCCCCCTTTTAATGGCACAAGCTCATTGTGCGGGATAGGCCACGAATTGGGTGGTAATATGATTTTAAAATATACACAATGGAAAATAAATTATTAATCGAAGATGAGAAAGGAACCGATAATAAATAAAATAAAATAGTGTATCATGCGGTAGGTATTCTCGCATAAACAGGAATAATAACACTATCTTAATATAAAAATACCTAACGTATATGGTATAGATGTAAACAAAGAATAAGTTATGTTTTGAATAATGATATTACTGTGAATTTGTGTTTTTGCTATTTCAATTTTCTATATTGATAATTTATTAAGGAGAAATAGCTCAATAAACGAGAATGGGAAATATTAATAAGGTAATCTTATTGTGTCACAGAGGTAATTACGAATGGTTCGACAAATGTTCCTGTGGCTGTATCCTAATACCGTTGCTCCAAATGATAGTAGAACAGTACTGCTTAAAGGCAAACCTAGATTACGTAACGGAATTTCCAGACATCGTTTTCATTGAGTGGAAAACCGCCGGCACGATGGTAAACAGTGATTGATAGAGTCCGGTTCATTGCAGAGGTAGCATAAAAGGGAAACCGCCGGACCACGTCTGTGCAAATAAATATTAAGTGGCGGAATACAGCAAGGTATCCTGGTAAATAATACTTGGAATTGTGGGTTAGGACACCATTGTTGGTTCAAAGAATAATTCAAATGCATAAAGTCTGCCGATTTTTCTAATGAGAGGCCTTTTCTGTCTTCGGTCGAAGAAAACTGCTAGATATATCTAGCCGTAGTAATATGCGCAGTTGCGGGCAGCACGGATATTACCAGACCATTTAACGAAGCTCGTGCCAGAGAATCGCCTATATCCTTAAGATGAATATCTCGGTGGCCTGGTACTCATACTAGATGAACTAAACTTAAGTGGGGTGCAGCAAATCGGTAAAATGTGTTCAAAATTGCCGAATTTGTAGACGCGTTAAGCGCGCTGCACACAGAAAGATAATTTGTGACGATAACAACTATTGTAGCATAAAGAGGTAACTTGCACAAAGCAAAAACGATTGCCAGGAGTTCAGCCTGAAAAACCAATGTGTAATCTGGTAGGCGAAGCGAAAAAGATCAATGAAGGGATGGTGAGTAGACTCCCACGTTTTCTTCCTGCCTTTTCACACGAGGAAGCCTCAGTCCCTATTACATATATTGGGAAACGGGCCAAATAGTCTTGCAGAAAGGCATTCAAGTATGGTGGGGGCAGAAATTTAGCGTTATTGGGAAGAAAGTCTGCAAATTCAATTGAATGACAACGTGGACCTATATGCGGAATGATTTCCCTAATGTGAACATTTAGAGGTGATAATTGTGCCTGCACAAAGACAACCTGTAGGGTATGCAACTGTGACCATGTGTTCTCTAAAAATGAGTTTGGTTCAGAAATAAATGCATGTTGTGTACGACGTAGAGAAGATTCACAAGTTCTTAAGTAGGTTTGAACTATAAGCATGCAGAATCTCGCGTGAAGAGAAGGTAGGCACGCTTCCTGGTATAACACATCATTAGCAACGACTTTTAGGGAGACCGAAACATAGTCGAAGAGCTTCTCTCTCTAAAATAACGAGTGGTCTTATTTTATATTTTGCGCTTCCGGGAAACGAAACAAATTCTAGAATCGGTCGCTCATACGGTAAATCATGATTAGTACGTCAGTTCGGATATCAGAACGACGGTTACTGATTCTCGTAGTACGACTACGGCTCGTGTCCCTTTAGTTGCAGTATTTTCATTGTGAGAACACCAGTTAAGTTTTCCGTCATATGCGATACCCAGGTACTTAAGCGGCTATGCCTGGGGAATATGGTTCTCTGATTATATACTGATAACTGTATCGGCCCAGAAAGCGGAAAGACAAGGACTGCACTTTTGTTTAGGTTTGGTGACCGATGAAGTTTGTGAAGCCACGTCTTTAGCGTACAAAAGTACGCTTGCAAAAGCAGGCAGAGGGATTTGACGTCTCCTGGTGCCGCAAAAAATGCAACGTCGTCTGCATAGACACACACGCACATCCTTGCGCAATGGGACTGAACTCATCAACAGTTTAATTAGCACAGGAGACAGAATAGCCCCTGGGGCACCCCTCTTGCGCTTGAACTCTGTTGAAGAAAAAGCGTTTTGAAAACAAATTGATTGATTGATTGATTGATTGATTGATTGATTGATTGATTGATTGATTGATTGATTGATTGATTGATTGATTGATTGATTGATTGATTGATTGATTGATTGATTGATCTTGATAACAACTAAAATATGCCACAAAGTAAGAATATCCTATAAATGTGTGTCTGCGGAGTACTAGATACTAGTAATAGATGCAACTACTACTGGTTGTTCTCCATTTTCTATAGTTTATGTACACTTTCCCGCTGCTGTTCAGGACATTCGCTACCTTGATACCATTGCCAAATCTTGTAGGGAAGAAGTTGTGATAGCCGGAGGCATTAATTCGCATCATGTGTCTTGGGGTTTCAAAATGACTGACGCGGAAAGCAACCGTCGGACTGAACAATTAATCAAAATTTCTGGTGCTTAAACACGAAAATAGTTACGTTTATTCAAGGCCTTTTTAAATCAACGCTGGATTTAGCATTTTCCAGATCGGGGATTTCCATCACTTCGTGGTCTACTGTCGACTCTGCCTCAAACAGCGACCGTCTTCATATTACGTTTGATATTGTATGCCCTCTTATTAAAGCAAAAGCCTGAGACGGCTCATAGGATGCAAATTTGACTGTCCGCCTATACGCCGTCCGGTGTTGTGGCACCACAATAGGGGGTCCAACCCGCTGCCTTTGGTGTCAATTACGGCAAAGTAAATTAAGGGACATTTAATTAAAACATAGTTAATTAAGGCGCTCGAATCCACGACCTTTGGTGGGAGTAGAACCGTCAAACCCGCTTGGAAATGTGGGTCAACCGGCCATATCTTCAAGTTGGATTCCAATTGAAAACGCAAAAGTCGAGAGTCGAATCCACTAGTTTTCATGTTAATTAGAGTGAAGATAACTAATGTACAGTTAATTAAGGCATAGGTAATTAAAACACTTGAACAACGACCTTCGGTGAGAGTAAAGTATAGTAGGAAGTAAGAACGCATTAGAATAAAAATGTGAAGTAATATAATGAATGTCTCGTGAGAGGGCTGGCTTTCGCCTTCATCCTGTTTAGCCCATGCTAAAATGATTGTCATTATTTTTCTTTAGTCTCCGGCGCGCACTTTAGTCAATTACCAGAAATTTCAGAGTGTCTTGGAAACGGCGAACTCTCAGATAACGGTGCTAAATGACCTCAAAGCCATGAGTCCTCGCTTTGTATTAAAAATTGCCTTAGTTTAATGTTAACATGGACAAAAGTACTCCCTCTTCTTGGGGGAATTCGGAGTATAAACGACGAAAGCTACTTGGAAAAGCCTGCTTTACAATCAGAGTCCGAGTAACTGGAGTGATTATAAGTTCGGAGCTGCTGCATTTAAGGACACAGTATAGAATGCCAAAGTTGAGCATGATGACGAAGAACATCATGACTTTCTCTCTAAGCCGAACAACAAAACTATGTTCAGATGCTTTCAGCATAGAAAGTTCATACCGACCCCAGCGAACAGTACGTCTATAATTCCTTTACAACACGAGATATCTGCTAATTCAGGATAGGATAGGAATAACTTTAATAAAGTGCCGGCAAACGACGATTTAACGAGTCGTGACGCTGGCCAAGCGTCTACCTGGGGTTATACTCTACTCAGAACTAGCCCCGTTGGGCCCGTTTGTAGTGGGTCACGAGGCTTGTGCTTTTCGAGCGCACCCCGGGCCTGCTGGACGGCCCATACTGTAGAATTCACCAGAAAGGACTTTGCACAACGCTTAACATCACTTTTTCTGAATGAGCCCTTAAGGCCTCCCATCGCGGATGACTTTGTGGAAGTCAGTGTCTGAGCTTTCCCATATCATTAGATCTTTGCCAGCCCTGGTCTTGATGGCATTTCTGATACCATGTTGCTGGGCGAGTTGGTTGAGATCTCGGGCATTCACTAAGCCGCGCTGTTTGTATGCAATTCCTCAGCCAAAAAGTTCTTAAGCTGAGATAAAGTTGCAACCGAAGTGGCAACGCATTTCACCCACGGCGTCGTATGAGAGCGAGGAGGAAGCAAAGCTCGGATTAAACGACATGAAAGAAGTGTGGTCAACTGATAGCGGGATCGCAAATCATGCATATGTGGTTGAGGCTATATTCTTACAGGAAATCACTGCACACCGTTATTTTACAGCTTCTTTATCCGGGCCTCTGCTACAGCACCGACAAGCGCAACTGCGGTAGCCAGTTCACTGCCCCGCCAAGGTCGATTCAAATAGGGGCGCTATTCTGGACATTCCTCCATTTTCTTCGATGCGTCACGTAGGCGCGACGCAAACAAAATGGCGCTGGTGGCCCCGTTTTGCTTACGTAACGTGACGCCAACTTGACGTTTCGCCTAAGAAACAGAAATGAAGGCACTGAATGTGGCGTTATCGGTAAAGCAAAACAGTTTTCCTCCGCAGTAAAAATAAAGCAGCTATCTCAAAGCGTATGATTATTCCGTCGAAAACACTTCTCGCTTCAGTCGTCTGCTGCGTACAAGCCGTCGTCTGCTTCTAGCTATTCAAGCGGACGACGGATGCGCGTCCCCGGAAAATGGAATGAGTAATCGCATGTTGGCGCCAACGCGCTTGTTTTCTTACTTGAGACAACATACGCGACCTACCAGTGGTGATGCGCCCACGTTCTAGGCCACGTTATTGCTATCTCGTGAAACGCAAGTGACTCAGCCCGACTCGGCTGGCTGAGAAACGGCCGAATATCACCGATAGCGTTGCGCGCGCCAGAGATATCCACTAGCGCGACGCAAGCGCCGCCGCTGCCATCTCTTGTTCATTTCGCTGGTTACTCGCACCGCGGAAGGAAACTTCAAGGCGCCGCCTTGCGTACATTTCTTTTTATAAATTAAAAAGAGGCCGTTGTCATAACTTTTGACTGTGCAAAAAGGCATTAATCTTGATTACAATACAAATGCAGCAGTGAAAAGTGGACAACATTGCCGAAAGTTTGCTATATTCAACCAATATTATTTCGTATAAACGCGTTCTGTTAAAAAATGATGGCCCCAATGATGGCCCCAAACACAAATGCCAACACCACCCGAGAGCGACGCAAATACAATGAGCACGGGTTATGAACAAAAGATTTTCGTGGCGCCAAACGACGGGGAAAATGTGGCGATACGTATTCCTCTCGGCTGCCATTGCATATGGCTGCTCATTAGCATAATTCGCGCGGCTTGTCGCAGCAAAAATTATGACGGAAAATCTCAGCAATGGCGGCCCGGCGCAACGTCACGCATCGTCAAAATGACGTTTACGAAACAGCCCTTCCTGTGCGCTCCTCACGAGATATTCCTTCAGCCAATCAGCAAGCTGGCATGGCGCATATCTTGGATCGCCACCACATATTCGCGCCATTGCAGATGAATTGCACTGGTTTCTGCACGCTACCACTCACATTCTGTTTGAAGCGCTAACATCACAATAAATATCTGCCAAGGACCAAAAAAATGTATTAGTCCTTAAAATGTGCAGCTTCACGTCACGTTTCGTCATCTTGATGAAAACGCAAAATGACATTTCGCAAAACTTCCGTTTCCCAGCACAAATTTCAAGGCACGTTAGCTCTCCACAGCCAATCAGAGAGTAAACATGGCGGATAATGGCGGCCATGCAGTCGCCATGTGTGTCGAGAATAGAGCCCGTGGGCCGAATCTTATAACGGTTCGGTTGGGGAACCGTTCTTTTGGCCTCACTTGATTGGCCAAAATTTTTATTACGTAACAGGTCGTCAGAGGCAGCGGGGCAGTATCGCAATTTTCGAATACGTCACACATCTGTCAATCATCTTCAAAGCGAACCGGTCGTAAGAACCGGCGAAGGGGTAGTCCGCTTTGGGTTCCGTTGCTGTGGCTTGGCTTTGGCTTGTGACCCTGGCCGCGCGCGCCAGTCGCGCGACCCCGGAGACACGCGGGCGTCGCGCGCGCGTGCGTTGGTTGCTTCGGAGGCTATTACTTGCCTTCGTCGTCTGCTTGGCGTTCCTCTTTCGGTGTCGACCACGGCTGGAAGGGCGATACGCGTTCGAAGAAGTGACGGATAATGAGTTGCACCGCCCTTGCTGGCTTTCTAAGTAAACCTTTTGCAGGCTACGCTATCAAATGTAGGGGACTCAGGTGCAAGCGTACGAGTGGCCATTCCACGCAGAGGAAGGAATATTGCGCGCTGCGGTTCATCGCCACTGGCCTGCAGCTCCCAGAGGTCGGTCGGACGTGAAGCATTCATCGGAATGACCTAGATATCTGCTGCCGACACCGTCCACAAAGTTGCTCTCGCAATTACTGTGTTGGCCGGTTGAAGGGCTGGGTCAGCTTTCCCGTGACCTCAGCTTCAAAGCCAATGCCAAGGAGATATTTGCATGGTGAGATCGAATTCTCAGTGCTATCGCCAGCGTGAATAACTTGCAGATCGCCGTTCAGCAGTCAGAAGGGTTCAACCTAGGCTGGTTCAGCACTTCCATCGTTCGGCTGATAAAACTATACAGTCAGGACGGGAAGATATTGTGGAGATCTCTTATTTGGCTGCCTTTTTTTTTTTCTCTGGTTCGGGAGTGCCGCACTTTGTTACTCAATTTTACGGCACAGCGCGCACAGTCAGCACCACACTATTTGATTTGACTTCGCGCAAGCAATGCAGGGCCCGTGTATCGTAATGTTCCATTTCAAGTTCCATTGCTTTTATCACGCGACGCGCCGTGGGGCTTATCGCAGGGACAGCGGCAGCGCGGCTGCGAGCGAGTCATGTCCGAGCCGATGACGAAGGGCGAAAAAAGATGGAAAATTGATATAGTCGGCTAGTAAAGGTGTCCCTAAGAAAAAGTTCATGGTTTTGACGCGCTCGCTACTTGAGAAGTGCCGGCAGTGCGTTCCTGTTGCGTGCATCCTGCGAGCTCCTGGTAGCAGACGACATAGCGCTGCGCTCTGCCAACTCAATTACGATTCCGATACCGTCTGTTGACTGAGAATGAAAAAGAATGACATTAATACATTACTTCAAGCATTGCGTAAACACCTGACATCGAACGTTTATACTTTGCAACTTACCGTATAGTATTTAATTTATATTTTACATTTATTTAGCAAGCGGAAACATTCTGCAATTCCTCGATTAGCTCGTCATATAATGACGTACGCTTTAGAGGTGGTACCCTCTCATCTATTGGTCGCGTCCTCCCCTTCTTCCACCGCCGGCTTGGGAGTGGCACATATAGTGACGTAAGCGGCGAAGCGAACGGTTCGTATTCCGAACCGTTATAAGATTCGGCCCCATAGCTTTCGGCTCAGCAAGAGCCAATCATTTCATGACCGCCGTTCCACCTACCCGTGCGGGCAGCATATATATTTGTAAACACCATGTCCTCTTGGAGTGACGAGGAGGTTTATTTTTATTTTGCATTCCTCGTTGAGCAGTTCCCGACTTTGTGGGACTCGAGCCGGAGTGATAACAATGATAACACTCTGGCCGAGAGTGTAGCTTACAGAGTACTAGAAGACTGTAGTGTAGCTGGTTGGTCTGCTCTGCCATCTGCTATAGCGGTCTGCCGTGTGGATGTGCTCTGCGCCGGACCGGACCGCGGCGGGCGGTGACGTCGCATCACGTGACCGAGCGGCCCGCGGACTTGGTCCGTCCTAGGCCGATCCACACGACGGTTTCGCACCACACCTGCAAGTTTCGCTGCCTATCACACTTTGACATCGTATCGGTGTTCATCGCTTCTTCTTGGCTTCTCCTCAGCTGATAAAACATGATGATGCCTCACACCAAGTCAATTAAGAGTTTGTTTTTGCAGGTTCAGGCGGTCGCATTCTGACAGAGGCGAAATGCACAAAGGCGCACACACATAAATTTTGGAGACCGGCAATGAATCACAGGTTGGTGATGTCAGGGCCCCTAGCTACGCTGTCTGTCACAGCCCAAGTGACACCTCAAGAAGTCGAGGCTAATCTGCAACATCACCACAATGCTCAGCGCCAACATTGACATAAATTTAATAGCCACGAAAGAACACACGCTCAAGTGCGCGTCAGAATACTGCGCAGCACCGTACACGAAGCCCATAACGGTTCAACATTCTAGCTGGTTCCGGTCCACAAAAAGACGAATGTTATGAAAATCCTTTCTTTGCAAAAGATGATTCGGCACATTGACAGCATGGGTTTTCCGGAGACAACGCGGCCAGCTTTCTTAATACATAAAATTATTAAAATGTAATATTTTTACACTTTTCGCCTCTAAGTTCATTTTATTTCTCAAATACTGCCTTCAAAAATTTCCTAGTGTCTACTGCATTTTTGACACCAAAATTCCTTTCTGCCAATACAAGAAATGTGATACAAGAAATAGTGATACATGTTATGATCCGTGGTTTCGTAATAAATATAGCCTACAGTCATTACAACATAATGTACCATACATTTTGAATAAATATCAAGGTCATGTGTACTTCCTCATCCAAGCAACTTCGAATGCATTTTGTAAACATGTGGTCACTGATTGTTTATCATTTTTCAGAGCCAACTGTGTTACCGTTTTTGTAACCCTCACACATACATTTCTATCTTCTGGTGTATCGAATGTGTTTTCTCTTAGCCTCTATTATCTAGTCTCTATATCACAGCGAGTTGTGTTAGCTTTTTGTAACCCTTACACACATATATTCCTTTATTCTGATCTATAAAATATGTTTTCTGTTACTCTCTCTATTATTTTCGGTCTTGTTGTGCATTTATGTAAGGAATTAATTTATTCTGAGTGTGTAACAATATTACTATATTTTATGCAACCACCATGCATGCCTTGTAGGGGACCATCGGCCCAGTCAAGCTGTTTTTCCAACAGCTTTTAGGCTATGCATAGCCTAAAATAGCCTTCTCGTGGATACCATGGTATCCACGAGAACTCTTGTATTTCTGGAAATTAATCTATTATTATTATTGTCATAAAAATATGTTCAAGTAATTGATCTTGCGACACTTAAACACATTGCTCAGTGCAGTCACTGCACATATAGTACAATGCCAAGGTGGGGGTGGTGGAAGACAATTGGCGTCGACGCCCTTCTGTGAACATGCAAATGCGGATTCGTAGTATACGAAGCGAACTGCGACTCAAGGGCAACAGTCCGTTAAAATACCGAACCAATTTTGGATGCTGTAAAATGTCATCAGCGTACTTTTATGTTCACTGCAGGACGAAAGTCTCCCCAACCATCTCTAATTACCTGTGCTATAGCTGATTCCAAGTTATGCCGGCAAATTTGTTATCATTACCCGGCATAATTTTCTTCCGACCTCGACAACGCTTCCTTTCCCCTAGCACCCACTCTATTTATAATGTACCACCCATTATCTGTCCTATGAATTACCCGGCCTGCCCAGCTCCTAGTTTTCCTCATAATTTCAACTACCATTATGCTCGTTTGCTCTCTCATCAACACCGCTCTCTTCCTCTCTCTTAGCATTCGGCCTGCCATTTTTCGTTCCATCGCTGTGGTTGTTGTCTCAATCTGTTGTTCTCAATCTTACTGGTTAATCTCCAAGTTTCTGCCCTATATATGATAGTACTTGAAGAATGGAATGACTGTACAGTTTTCAACGACAGCGGTGAGCTCCAGGTCACAATTTGGTAATGCCGGCCGTATGCACTCCGACCCACTTGCATACTTCTGTAAGTTTCCGTCTCATGTTCAGGGTTCCCTGTGAGATGACATACACAATGTTACTGCTGTGCATACTCTAGAGGCGGACTGCCGATCATGAATACTTGCTCGCTTGAGAGGTTATTCAACATTACCTTTGTCTTCTGCATATTATTGTTGAACCTAATTTTATGCTTTCTTGATTAACGTCCTCAGTGAATTGCTGCAATATGTCCCCACCGCTGCTGAACAGGACAATGTCATAGGCAAGCTGAAGGTTGTTGAGATGTTCGCCGTTGATCATCGTTCTTGATCCTACCCCGTCTAATAGCTTGAATGCTTTTTCTAAGCATGCAACGAATGTAAATGAAGAGATTGTGTCTCCTTGCCTGACTGTTTTCACGATGAGTATTTTTTCACTCTTTTGCGGGTAATTAAAACATCTGAAGCCAGAAATGTCAATGAGGTAGAATCGAGGCCTCAGGAGTTGCGCATACGTACACTGACTGAATGTAAATATGGGAGTTACACATAAAATATTTTTGTTTTTCAGTTGTCAGCCGAATGCTGCAATTACCGTGACCTTGATGTGAAGTTCGTTCCGTCCTTCAGTACAATCCACACGATGTGTACTTTCACCGCTAATTACACGCAGATGTCTTAGCTTCGTCCAAGCGCACTAAATTAAGTGATGGAACTGTGCGTCGCCGGGAGAGCAAACAAGACAGCATGATTCGAACGACGCAAACGCTGATCTTGCTGATACGACGCGTTACTGTGACCGCGCTTATCGTGGCGCACCCTTCGCTCATTGTTCACTTCGCGATACCAGGCTACTGTGGACGACTTTTTCGTCCGTCATGCTGACCTGACTAGTGCTCAGCCTGCGCGGAGCACCGTAAGACCGTCCCCTGCTGGAATAAAATTCTTGCTCTGAATTCACAAACGCCTAGGAATGGCTTCTTAAAGGGACACTAAAGCAAAACAATAAATCAATCTAGACTAATGAAGCACTGTTTGAGAACCCTGCAGGCAGTCATTTAAAAAAAAATTGTTTTATTATTAGATGAGAAAATGAAGGTCCAAGTACCAGGATTTGAATTTCGCGCCAGAACGCCAGCGCCGGTACGTCAGCGTGACGTCAGGGATTCCAACGTATGTTTTCGCATTTGGGCCGCGTTGGCTGAATAAAGGTTCCCGAACCTGCCCATGTTTAATATTTGGTACCTTTAGAACACGATGTAGTCAATCTGTACCGCTATATATAATCAGTAGGCCCTAGAAGATGCCATCAAAATCCAAATCCAATACATTTTTCTATCACCTGATTGATAGGGTGAATATGGTCTATTGTTGAGTAGCCTTTATGGAATCCTGCCTGGTCCTTCGGTTGACGGAAGTCTAAGGTGTTCCTGATTCTATTTGCAATTACCTTAGTAAATACTTTGTAGGCAACGGACAGTAAGCTGATCGGTCTATAATTTTTCAAGTCCTTGGCGTCCCCTTTCTTATGGATTAGGATTATGTTAGCGTTTTTCCAAGATTCCGGTACGCTCGAAGTCATGAGGCATTGCGTATACAGGGTGGCCAGTTTCCCTAGAACAATCTGCCGACCATCCTTCAACAAATCTGCTGTTACCTGATCCTCCCCAGCTGCTTTCCCCATTTGCATAGCTCCCAAGGCTTTCTTTACTTCTTCCGGCGTTACCTGTGGGATTTCGAATTCCTCTAGACTATTCTTTTTTTTTCATGAGGATGTTGGGTGCATCGACAAAAAGCCAGAAGAAAGGCTTGACAGAGGTCGACGCACCCTACAATGACTTGGCAAGAGTATCGCAGTGTATCATACAGCATGTGTAAAGCATTCGCAATAACAACGTTGACACAAATGAAACGGTATTTGAACATTACAGGCAAAAACAAAAGCAAGCACAAAGCACTATGACATAAGTGTCGGCAGTACATGAATTAACATCAATTCACAGCGCGTTATTTAACGTCTGTGGAAGAATGTAGCTAAGCATTTGGCGACCATAATTCGTTCGCGTTTTAGGCACAAACCACATAAAGCCAGTGCGGGTAGCATACTTAAGTTCCTTGCATTTCAAGATTGCCAGGTCTAACATGAATGTATTATTTTGTCTTATACTTGTTTTATACCACTTTAACAGTAAATTTTCATGCAGTTGGGGAAGGGGGGTGATGCCAAGTGACGCAAAGATCGGTGCCGTATGTTCAAATCTCGAAACACTAACAATATTTCGAACAATTCTCTTCTGAAGCATTTGCAGCCGTCTGATATTGGTAAATGACGTGGTGCCCCAGACCAAGATACAGTAATTAACGACTGAAGAAAACAGTGCATTGTACAGCATTTGCTTAACACGCTTCGGTAGGAAATATCGCAGTCGGGACACGATACCAACAACCTTTGACAACTTGCCCCTGACCATTTCAACGTGACCGTCCCACGATAAATTTTCGTTAAAGAAAACACCTAGACTTTTGACCCACGGGAACTATTTGAATGGACGACGAACCCATTTCTAAGCAGATCTGTGGAGTAGAAGCAATCTTGTTACGAGGCCTAAATAATACAGCTTTACTTTTTTTAGAGCGCAGCTCTTTGGCGTCCGTTCCTGGGTTTCGCGTCGTCGTCGGCGTTGTCGTCGGCCTCGTAACCAGCTCGCCGACGAATCTGCTCCGCCGCCGCGCATGCGCGCTGTCGGCTCTCCGGGCGAGGGAGGATGATGGAAGGGAGGAGGAGAGACTGTGGAGGAGGGCTGGCTACACAAATGGCTCTTTGGCGTCCGTTCCTGGGTTTCGCGTCGGCGTTGTCGTCGGCCTCGTAACCAGCTCCGCCCCCCTTTCATCCCCCCAGCGCTAGCAGCGACCGACTGATACCGCTTTCGTGAGTCCGCTACCGCACTCACGAAAGACGTCGTGCACTTCCTGCAACTCGCATTAACCGTCCATCGATCCACACCGATGTTAGTAGTGGGGGACTTTAATGTTGACATAAAGACAAACAGCAATTTCCTAACACTTATGCGGGAGAACATCCCGTTCCTCTCGCTCGTAACGCGTCCCACGGCTGTGACAACCTCGCGAGGCACTTGTATAGATCTCGTCTTTGAGAATCAAGCATTGGTGTACCAAGTCGAACATATATCAGTCTATTTCTCCGACCACAAAGCTTCCTTCATGACTGTCAAGAACTGTTAGTGGAGTCTTTGTTAAAGAAATACGTGTGAAAAAAAAAAAAAAAATTCTGTGATAGCGCATACATGTGTTGCTCGATTTCTTTGCCTCAATCTATCGAAAAGGTGAAACAGCTTATTTGCTGCGCTCAAATTTCGCATTAGGAAGTAACGTAATCGTCGGTAATTTTTGTGTTTATGATTAGCGAGCTCGATTCAGACCATTCATGAAGTCGGCGCAGACACTCTGTGGCTTGCTGTTCAAGATCTCGTACATGTGCTGCTCGGAAGAACAGAGCGGTATCATCTGCGTAGATCACAAATGTTGGGATCTTACTTAAGATCTTACTTACGTCGACATAAAGGAGGAAAAGCAGAGGTCCCAGAACACTTCCCTGGGGAACGCCAGAAGAAATATGTTTAGCATCTGATAGTGCGTTGTTTACTGTTACTTGTTGGACGCGAGAACTGAGGTAGGATCTAATTATGTCAAGACATTTTCCGCGAAAACCATAGTGTTCGAGTTTGGCTAACATTGTTTGGTGATTGATGCGGTCAAACGCTTTCGAGAAATCGATGAAAATACCAAGAGTGAAAAGCTTTTGCTCAAAGGATTCTAAGATTAGTTCTTTTTGGGTCAGAAGTGCAGTCTCTGTCGAAAAGTTCTTCCTAAAACCGTGCTGGCTTGGCGTTAGCATATTAAATTTCCCACAGAAACTAGACATTCGCGTATACAGTATCTTTTCAAAACACTTTGAGAAAATCGGAAGAATAGAAATTGGGCGATAGTTTGATAGGTCGTTTTTGTCTCCACCTTTATGAACAACGGCTACTTTAGCAATCTGCATTCGTTTAGGGAACACTGCATGTTCGAGGCAACAATTAAAAATATGTTCTAGGACTGGGCTTACTATATCGGCCACATATTTTACTGGCTGAATCTTAAGGTCATCTATGTCCCCTGAGCTACTGTTGCGGAGGGTCAAGAGGCAAGCTTCGATTTCGCTGGTGTCTGTTGGCATCAAGAATGCAGTGGAAGGAACTCGCGAGTCAAGGCATTTGAGATTCGGGGGGGGGGGGGCACTATTGCTATCTGCCTCTCTCTCTTATTCTATATTCTCTCTTCCATTATCGTCGTGGGTGCCAGTGGTACTGTATATACCTCTATAGAACTCCTCAGCCACTTAAACTATCTCATCCATATTAGTAATGATATTGCCGTCTTTGTCTGTTAACGCATACATCCGATTCTTGCCAATTCCTAGTTTCTTCTTCACTGCTTTTAGGCTTCTTGCGTTCCTGAGAGTATGTTCAATTCTATCCATGTATGTTCAATTCTATCCTTCCTTATGTCAGCTGTCCTACGCTTGTTGATTAACTTCGAAAGTTCTGCCAGTTGTATTCTAGCTGTAGGCTTAGAGGCTTTCATACATTGGCGTTTCTTGATCAGATCTTTCGTCTCCTGCGCTAGCTTTCTGGTATACTGTCTAACGGAGTTACCGACTTCTATTGCACACTCCTTAATGATGCCCACAAGATTGTCGTTCATTGCTTCAACACTAAGGTCCTCTTCCTGAGTTAAAGCCGAATACCTGTTCTGTAGCTTGATCTAGAATTCCTCTATTTTACCTCTTACCGCTAACTCATTGATCGGCTTCTTATGTAGCAGTTTCTTCCGTTTTCTCCTCAGGTGTAGGCTAATTCGAGTTCTTACCATCCTATGGTCACGGCAGCGCACCTTGCTGAGCACGTCCACATCTTGTATGATGCCAGGGTTAGCGCAGAGTATGAAGTCTATTTCATTTCTAGTCTCGCCGTTCGGGCTCCTCCCCATCCACTTTCGGCTATCCCGCTTGCGGAAAACGTATTGATTATCCGCATATTATTCTGTTCCGCAAACTCTACTAATACAACCTGTACAACCTTCATTTTGTACCTCTTATTAGGTTTCCCAAGACCTGCCACCCTCTCGTTATTGCTATAGAATTCCTGTATGTTACCAGCTATATTCTTATTAATCAGGAATCTGACTCCTAGTTCTCGCCTCCCCGCTAAGCCCCGGTAGCACAGGACGTGCCCGCTTTTTAGCACTGTATATGCTTCTTTTGGCCTCCTAACTTCACTGAGCCCTACTATGTCCCATTTCATCATCATCATCAGCCTAGTTACGCCCACTGCAGGGCAAAGGCCTCTCCCATACTTCTCCAACTACCCCGGTCATGTACTAATTGTGGCCATGTTGTCCCTGCAAACGTCTTAATGTCATCCGCCCACCTGACTTTCTGCCGCCCCCTGCTACGCTTCCCTTCCCTTGGAATCCAGTCTGTAACCCTTAATGACCATCGGTTATCTTCCCTCCTCATTACATGTCCGGCCCATGCCCATTTCTTTTTCTTGATTTCAACTAAGATGCCATTTACCCGCGTTTGTTTCCTCACCCAATCTGCTCTTTTCTTATCCCTTAACGTTACACCCATCATTCTTCTTTCCATAGCTCGTTGCGTCGTCCTCAATTTCAGCAGAACCGTTTTCGTAAGCCTCCAGGTTTCTGCCCCATACGTGAGTACTGGTAACACACAGCTGTTATACACTTTCCTTTTCAGGGATAGTGGCAACCTGCTGTTCATGATTTGAGAATGCCTGCCAAACGCACCCCAGCCCATTCTTATTCTTCCGGTTATTTCAGTCTCATGATCCGGATCCGTGGTCACTACCTGCCCTAAGTAGATGCATTCCCTTACCACTTCCAGTGCCTCGCTACCTATCGTAAACTGCTGTTCTCTTCCGAGACTGTTAAACATTACTTTAGTTTTCTGCAGATTAATTTTCAGACCCACCCTTCTGCTTTGCCTCTCCGGGTCAGTGAGCATGCATTGCAATTGGTCTCCTGAGTTACTAAGCAAGGCAATATCATCAGCGAATTGCAAGTTGCTAAGGTATTTTTCATCAACTTTTATCCCCAATTCTTCCCACTCCAGGTCTCTGAATACCTCCTTTAAACATGCTGTGAATAGCATTGGAGACATCGTATCTCCCTGTCTGACGCCTTTCTTTATTGGGATTTTGTTCCTTTCTTTTTGGAGGACTACGGTGGCTGTGGAGCCGCTATAGATATCTTCCAGTATTTTTACATATGGCTCCTCTACACCCTGATTCCGTAATGCCTCCATGACTGCTGAGGTTTCGACTGAATCAAACGCTTTCTCGTAATCAATGAAAGCTATATATAAGGGTTGGTTATATTCTGCACATTTCTCTATCACTTGATTGATAGTGTGAATATGGTCTATTGTTGAGTAGCCTTTACGGAATCCTGCCTGGTCCTTTGGTTGACAGAAGTCTAAAGTGTTCCTGATTCTATTTGCGATTACCTTAGTAAATACTTTGTAGGCAACGGACAGTAAGCTGATCAGTCTGTAATTTTTCAAGTCTTTGGCGTCCCCTTTCTTATGGATTAGGATTATGTTAGCGTTCTTCCAAGATTCCGGTACGCTCGAGGTTATGAGGTATTGCGTATACAGGGTGGCCAGTTTCTCTAGAACAATCTGACCACCATCCTTTCACAAATCTGCTGTTACCTGATCCTCCCCAGCTGCCTTCCCCCTTTGCATAGCTCCTAAGACTTTCTTTACTTCTTCTGGCGTTACCTGCGGGATTTCGAATTCCTCTAGGCTATTCTCTCTTCCACTATCATCGTGGGTGCCACTGGTACTGTATAAATCTCTATAGAACTCCTCAGCCACTTGAACTATCTCATCCATATTAGTAACGATATTGCCGGCTTTGTCTCTTAACGCACACATCTGATTCTTGCCTATTGCTAGTTTCTTCTTCACTGTTTTTAGGCTTCCTCCGTTCCTGAGAGCCTGTTCAATTCTATCCATATTATGTTGTCCGCTGTCTTACGCTTGTTGATTAACTTGGAAAGTTCTGCCAGTTCTATTCTAGCGGTAGGGTTAGAGGCTTTCATACATTGGCGTTTCTTGGTCAGATCTTTCGTCTCCTGCGATAGCTTACTGGTTTCCTGTCTAACGGCGTTACCACCGACTTCTAATGCGCACTCCTTAATGATGCCCATGAGATTGTCGTTCATTGCTTCAACACTAAGGTCCTCTTCCTGAGTTAAAGCCGAATACCTGTTCTGTAGCTTGATGCGGAATTCGTCTAGTTTCCCTCTTACCGCTAACTCATTGATTGGCTTCTTGTGTACCAGTTTCTTCCGTTGCCTCCTCAAGTCTAGGCTAATTCGAGTTCTTACCATCCTATGGTCACTGCAGCGTACCTTGCCGAGCACGTCTACATCTTGTATGATGCCAGGGTTCGCACAGAGTATGAAGTCAATTTCATTTTTAGTCTCACCATTCGGGCTCCTGCACGTCCACTTTCGACTAACCCGCTTGCGGAAAAAGGTATTCATTATCCGCATATTATTCTGTTCTGCAAACTCTACTAATAACTCTCCTCTGCTATTCCTAGAGCCTATGCCATATTCCCCCACTGACTTGTCTCCAGCCTGCTTCTTGCCTACCCTGGTATTGAAGTCGCCCATCAGTATAGTGTATTTTGTTTTGACTTTACCCATCGCCGATTCCACGTCTTCATAAAAGCTTTCGACTTCCTGGTCATCATGAATGCATGTGGGGGCATAGACTTGTACCACCTTCAATTTGTACCTCTTTTTAAGTTTCACAACAAGACTTGCCACCTTCTCGTTAATGCTATAGAATTCCTGTATGTTACCAGCTATTTCCTTATTAATCAGGAATGCGACTCCTAGTTCTCGTCTCTCCGCTAAGCCCCGGTAGCACAGTAAGTGCCCACTATTTAGCACTGTATATGCTTCTTTTGTCCTCCTAACCTCACTGAGCCCTATTCTATCCCATTTACTGCCCTCTAATTCCTCCAATAACACTGCTAGACTCGCCTCACTAGATAACGTTCTAGAGTTAAACATTGCCAGGTTCATGACGGCCTGTCCGGAGCCAGGGATTCTTAAGCACCCTCTGCTGCATCGCAGGCCTGACCACCGCCGTGGTCAGTTGCTTCGCAGCTAGCTGCTGGGGACTAAGGACCGGGGTTTGATTGTTGTGTTCATATAGGAGGTTGTAGCCAAGTACTGCACCAGGCTGGCCAATCCTGCTCTGGTGAGGGAGTGGGAGTGAGGGAGCGGTGGCCAGAACCGTTACCGGTTCTGGCCACCGGGATCAGGACACACTCCTGACCTGTTTATGCAATTTTATCAACACGCGGATTTTTTTTTTTTAATCCGGTGGAAAATTGCGCGGCACCGGGATTCGAACCACGGACCTCTTGCACGCGAGGCGGGTGTTCTACCTCTGCGCCACCGCTGCACCAGCACCTCCTTGCCTCAAAATAAACTAATAATTTGCGTAGAAGAGTCCATAGACGAGTATGGCGTGGTTTCGTTCCAAAATTCAGCCATTCTGTCCGTTCAGGGCTTTTTAGATATGCTTAGTTGCTACCTTCACTCTACATATGCAGCATGGAATGACGACATATTCATTCAAAAGCAAGGGGTTTGCATCGGCCCATGTTTGGCGCCCATACTAAGTGACACTTTTCTAGCTCATCATAACAAAAACCTGTCCTGTACCTTGTCGGAGCACAGGGTGGTTAAAGTTGTCAGATACGTTGACGACTATCTCGTCCTTTTTCAACCAGACGCACGGTTTACATCTTACAGTAGGTAAGCTTTACGAAGATTTTTCTGCAGGTTTTAGCCCCCTTACTCTAACAATTGAAGAGCCCACCGATAACGTGCTGCGTTTCCTAGATATTCAGCTCGAGTTCATGGAACGGCACACGTGTTGGGAGTATAAGCCTAGAGCTAATAAACCCCTATTATCGTATCAGTCAGCCCACTCGAAGCTCGTCAAGAGGAGCATTGCCAACTTATGCTTTGGAAATGCTTTAAAGTCTTGCCACCATAAGATCTATACGAGTCTTATGGATCAGTCGGGAAGGTTATCAGCAGCAGCGTTTCCGGAATCAGTGCAAGTTTCGGTCGCAGAGGGGCTGCTAAAAAGGTGCAGGTCAGATAGCACAATTTGGGACGTGGCATATCAACGGACGGAACGCAGAAGGAAGGTAGCGATAGTGCCCTACCTGCATAGAACGGCACATAATCTTAAGAAAATGGCTAGCCGGGTGGACACAAAAGTGATCTTTTCAGCACCAGAAAAGCTGGCAAAGATATGTCGATTAACAGACCTGTACCGTAAGCCAGCTGCCGGATGCTCTACGAATCATCGAAAAGCACCAGGGGGTTGCGTAGAAGCTGTTGTATATGAGCTTCCGCTAAACGAACATAGCCTAAACTTGAAAAATAAGCAATACGGTCGTCTGTCAACTCACTGTCAGGAATGTGGCTGTGCGCCGGTGTATGGATCCTGGCGGGTGCTTGCGAAGCACAAATATAAAGACGTGCCAGAGATTATTGAGGCTCAGGCTATCTGGTGGAATAGTGATACGTGTGTTAGTGCCCCTTCGGTACAGTGTACCTTCGGTCGACTTGTAAGATAAGGAGATGGCTTTTTCGGACGTTTAAGATTTGCATGAGGTGGCGCCACTGTGCATGAGTTATATCTCCAGGACCCTGGAGGAAGACGACACTGTTTTATATACAGACGCCTCTCTATCGAAACGCTCCACGAGGGCAACAGTCGTGGCCATTGGGCGAGAAAAGCTGGTCACCTGCGCATCAATCTACACTCCGCCTTCGGAGGAAGCAGAAGAAGCAGCGATAGCTCTTGCACTCCTGCAACCAAACGTCACCAAGATCGTCACGGACTCACAAGCTGCATACAAGAACTACAGATCTGGCTGGGTGTCCCTTGTGGCACTAAGGATCCTTGGTAAAGCTACGCCTCCTAAACAAGCAATCGAATTAGTTTGGGTCCCGACTCACTCCTCAGTTGAGGGCAATGAATATGCTCATCAACAGGCCCGAGCGCTAAACTCCCGGGCCAACGAGGAGGAGGCAAGGACATGGCAACCCATCACAAATTACAGAAATATAGTCAAGTATTACAGGGACGGCAGGAACACATTCCCGCACCCCCACCACTCCTTGACCAGAGCCGAACAAACAATATACAGGCAAATCCAGGCAGGATCCTTTCCCCACCCCTGCCTCCAGAACAAAATATACCCACAGAGATATAAGAACACGTCCTCACTGCAATGAATTAGGCACCCTTCGGCACGTCATAGGAGAGTGCAATTTTTCCATAGACCACCCCCCACCTATACCCATAACTAACCCCCCTGCTATCCCCACCCTTTACGAGCGATGGGAGATCATGCTGTCCAGCCCCACCCTGGAAGACCAGCTCCGACTGATCCACAGGGGCCAGGCGGCCCTGGAAGCACATGGAGCCCGCGAAGAGGGAGCCACCCCATCAGTCGCTTAACGCGTTTCATTTCATAATGGACCAGTAAAGTTGTTTCTCTCTCTCTCTATAAGTCTATTTCCTGAAAATGAAGTTGCTGAAGTTAGCGCATTGTGGTGTCGTCTCCCTCCCGTCCTTGTTCCTGGCGCTAAATATGCTTGCCGATATTAAAGGGACCCTGAAACGATTTTGACGATTTTCTACAAACGTACTGAGTCGTTAGAGTAGGTCCTTCTGATCATTAATTGACACATCTAAGTGCTCCGCGTAAAGCGTGTAATTTATTATAAGGCTTTAAAAATGCACATTGCTGCCGATCGCAGCACACTACTCGGCGGAATTTTAAGCCGCCCCTACCCATATGACCTAAATCACCCATATGACGTCAGTGGGGCGAGATATCCGATTGGCTGACCGATCGCTGCTAGATATAGTCTAGTAACGTTGGGCTGACCAGGGTGCGTGATCGATAAATTTTCCCACTTTATGGTAAACAAATGATGTTCGTAATAGTTGGAATGTTAGTTAATGAGTTTTTATAACAAGAAAGTAACATAAAGAGAATGCACAAGAACAATTTTTCAGTACACTTAAGCACTTCCGGCACACAGCAAGTGTCGTCTGCTTGTGTTACAACGTGAGAGCTCCGCCGTAAGTGTCGGTTTGTGTTTTCGCGAGCGCTATGATTCAACTTTGTTGCGTTGTGGACTGCAAACGTAGCGACTGACAATATGTCAAGCTGCGACATGGTGTCCCTCCGCTAGCCAGTAGACGAGCGGACTGGCAGCAGCGCATCGGACTGCCGCTATATCCGATCGGCGCCAGGATTTGTGCGATTGCGGCCGTCACTTTACACCGGAAGATTACTAACGCAATAGCGTTTCGCGAGTCCGGTATTAGGGTAAACGCAAGTGCAAGGGGACAGGGCCTGGCCGTGTCCCCTTGCGTGTGGTTTCAGGGGATGAACAGAAGCGCAAATGTGGATGGTCTGCACGATGCAGCCACGTGGTGGCAGAGAGCTCAACCACACACAGTAGCAGTAACAAAATGTAATCTTCTTGGCTGCTGGTGTAAATTTTTCGCAGGAGTGTAATCGTTAACACGTTGTTTTTGTAAATGTTTAAAATGTTTTACACTTGGTTAGAGCAATATTAGCTCTTTCTTTGGCTGGTTAAGCACTGCGCCAGCAGGTGGCTGGACCGTGGAGACCGATCAGGCAGCTCACGTACGTCTACGCTTAAAGTTCCTTCATCAACTTGAGTTTATGCCTCCATCGTTCCGTCGAAATATTCAGGTAGTGTGTGATTACCGGAATACCAGACACGACAGAATGCTCGCAACGCACGCTGCTTCGATAGCTCTCGCTTGGGGTTGACGGCCAAACGGCTAGCGGAGAGGTTTCTCGCGGGCGGGCTCCAAAACAACCGGAAATGGACGATGTGACGTCGCATCGTGACGCAGAACCAGTGAAGGCGGAGCTTGGCCCCGATCGCTCGGCGAACGAGTTGAAGAGGAAAAGCATGGCTAGGGAGGAGGGTAACTTGTAATCGCTTGTAGCTCCATTAATACGTAACGCTTTACTACTACGTTCTACTTAAGCTGTACCCTACGCGTCTACAAAATTTGTCCGAACCGTTTCAGGGGCCCTTTAACAATATTATTCATTACTGATACGGAAGAAACTGTTACAATGCACGTAATGGATTAGCAAGAAGAAAAAAAATCCCGTTCGGCGCGTTCGGTTTGCTCCGGTGGCCACCATTTTTGTTTTGGTGTCCCGCACTACATATAGCGGCAGCCGCCTATTTGTTGACCTGTTGTGATCCGCGGGAATTTTTTTTTTTTTTTTTGCGGAAAATTTAGCTCGCGTGATGATCGGACCCCTGAATTTACGTCAATTTTTTTTTACAAAAAAGGGCGATCATTATTCAATACGGTATATGTAAGAGAAAAATAATCAAATATTCTAAACGCACCGATTGAAACAGGGAGAACTCCCGACCGGAATAAACGCGCTTCTTTTAAAAGCTGCACAAGCCCTAGGTGAACCAATAGACTTTCCGACAAAAGGAATCAAGGCAATTATTGTACGTTAACATGAACCAGTGTTAGGTACAAGATATTGCCCATGAACTCAGACTGCATGGGGTAGACCAGGAAGTTTTTAGCATTGTAATCTCCTTGGCTTGTCTGGCGATCTCCTTCAATGCGTCAGCAGGCGAAATGAACTGAAAACATGTAGTCTAATAGATAGGTATCAGATTGTATTCGACTTCAGAGTTCACTATTACAAATTATCGAATAGCCGTTTTCGTTCGAATGTAACGCATAAAAGTGCTTTAGGAGTCTCGAAGGTGAGGGGCCGATGCAAGTAAGGACTCTTATTCTGAATGACTGTGCTGCTGGAGAGTCGTGGCTGTTGCACAGAGGCACACCAGTTCCCGAGCGAATTAACGCACGGGTGGTAATCGGTTATGCTAAACAAGTGCCTAGCTGACATTCAATATAACCCCCCCCCCCCCCCCCGTTTCAGCGCAGCCTGAAAATCTGCTAACTTGATTGAGGCAAGGAAAATATTTTTTGGACAGTCTCCACATTGCGGTCCTGTCGTGGGCGGAGTTCCTCAAGACACTTCAATGTTCTTGTCAAGTGTCACTCTCACCATGTCTGCAATCCCAAAACTGGGTGCACAGTGTGGTACTACACTGATCTTCAACGAAGACAGTACATCTACAAATATCTCTACGTGCATGCTGTTCGTTTAATTGCTTCATTGTTGTCCTTATAGTGCACCGAATAACTGAAAGCAACAATTTATAATACAGAAACTGCTTAGTTGAGGGGACATACAGTTGGGAACGGCATAACATTCAGGTATGAAATATAAGACAAGCGCAACACGTTTTTCTCAGAAGTCAGGCTCGGGAACAATTTCTTTCGTTTACACCCCTAGGAAAAAGCCGAAGGAGGCAGTCACCTCTTCTTTACAATTTTTAATTAAACAAATTCTAGTGTTTCACATCTTGCGATATGATTACGAGGCAGCCTGTTCAGTTCTCACCACCTGGTGTTCTTTAACGTGCACCTAAACAGAAGTACATGAGTGTTCTTCGATTTCATTCCCATCAAATTCTGTGATCTGGTTTGAACCTGTAAGCTCGAGTTTAGCAGCGCAACGCCATATCCACTATGTAGCCATTAATTAGGCTCCCACGCCACATCTTATTTATATTTCTTTATTTCGTTATTGTTAAGCATGAACAGGACAAAAAAATCCGCAAGCCTTACGAGCCAAAGATTAGCATATATAATGGCTACCTAAAACTGTTTTCGGGGCTTGAGGACCAACCGCAATAAAAGAACCCGCACCAATTTCTTTGCATTCTGTTATGCGAGGAAGACTGATACTTGAATGGTATGTTGCACTGAAGTTTTTCTTTCTTTTTCTGTAAGAATACTTCCTGTAAATCTGAGTGCAGGGCGCTAGATGGGGCAGATATGTTTTATTTGTTTGAAGCAACAAGCATGAAGTTTACATAGATGTTTTTCCATCTGCGTTTAGCAACATCTACTAATGGAAAACTACACATGCAAAAACACACACGAGAGATACATGCTGCTTGAAGAACAAGACAAACCTTTGTTCTCCAAAGGGAACTGTAGAATAACATAGTAGAAATGAAACCCGACACTGCAGCTGCAATGCACACACAATCACCAAGCACATTAAAGAAAGAAATGAAATAAAGATGAGAAAGAAAGGCATCTATTCCTAAGGCACGAATATATGTCATATTCAATTATAAACATTGTTTGAGCGGCCTGAATGCATATAACAGTGCGCGTAGTAGAACAAAGGACCCTTCCGAAAAGTATAACCAGCAGTTTCATACGGGGCGCGACCTTGATGCAGCCCAATCAACTTTGATTGCAGCGCCTTCACAGTATTTCTCGTCGTCGCGCGCCTCACTGCAAAGCATCCGCCGCCCCAGCCGCTCACCCCACTCAATTTTATTCTAGCGCATTCTAGTTTCCTGATCGTCGAAGCAGAAAGCAGAAATAGCCGCCTCCGGGAGCGGCACGTGCACTTCGAAAGATCACAGATGTCGCGATTTAGCTGCGTCTGTGGCTGTTTTTATCGATGGATTGAGCAGCAGCGAGTCTCAGGAGGCTGCCTTTTCGTCAGTCTTTAATTCTGAGAGCGAAGACATTGCAAACCTGCCCGAACATCGGCGGCCGCAGCCTGGCACACCCAACTGTAGAGCTTATAGTGCAATTTTTGTAGTGGAATATCTGTTCAATGAAAAATTGATTTTTTCAGAGACAGTGCCTACTAGACGGCAATACATTTTATATAGCTCATAATTTTTGTTACATATTTTTCTTAGTAGATATATGCGTGTCTTTACAAACTATGTTCAATTTTATTCTGCAATCTTGGTTCTGGCAATTTAAATCTTTTTATGGCATACATCTCATTTATAAAAGTGTTATGCATAAAAAGTGCATTCATTTTGCTTTTGTTTGTGTATTATATAAAATGTTGAGTGCTGTTCCTTCATGTAGTTCCTTCAGAAAAAAGAAATCTGGAGCAACCTATAAAAAACGCCTATTTTCCCCATGGTAGGGAAAGAGTTAAATGGTGTTCATTGCAACCGCAGTTCAATAGGTGTGGTCGCCTAGCCAAAGGGCTGCATGCAGACGAGGTGAATGGAGGGAGGAGGTTCGGCAGCAGACGACACACAGCATGCCCGTCCCTGCACCGTTTCGCGCATGCGCTTGGTTTTCACCAAGTGCACGTATTTCGGGGCAGTAGACATCACTCTGCTAAGCCTCCTCGAGCTGGTGCCCGGAATTATGGGACAGCTCCTCCTCTAACCTACCTTAATCTATTCCTTGTCATTACCCGGATGCAAGCCTGTCCTCTGCACCAACCAAGATCACGTCAGGGAGAGACACCAGCTCCCAGCAAAGATGACAAGTGGCTACAGTCACATTCTTCACAATGCATATAGAGTTGTTGGGACCTCTCATTTTGTGAAGCAAGTGGACTTGGGAAATATGGAATTGCGGTTACTACCACTTCCAGAGTAAAACAAACAAGCTAGTACACTGCAGCATAACTTTTCAAAAACAAAGAAAAAGGGGATTAGGCTTCTGAATTAGCATTTTATTGTCAGAAAAGCAAAAGGTGCCTCCAGCTTTGTCATCATAAAACATAGGTAGGCTGTAGGAGATGAATGGCCTCAACATGAAATGACTGTGTCATGCAAACGACTTTGCAGTGAAATAAAGTGTGGTACAACCAGCAGTGTAACAGGACACCTCCCAGGTAGCAGACACAGGTGGGTTAACAGCATTATGTGGCTGGGATCAACTCACCACGCAACAATAAACACTTCCACCAAGGCAACTTCCCTGAAAATTTTGCAACTAGATTGGGATAAAATGTTTCAAACAAATTTATAAGAATGACATGACTTATTTACAATTGTTCAAGACTGAACACTTCAGCTAACTGCTTGCCCATAGATTTACAGTGAATCATGACATTCATCTGTTTTAAAAGCTTTACTTACGCTAGTAAAATCAATTCATTATATTCGGCAAAACACACCCAAGAGCATGCTATAGTGACACTGCCACAGATACATTTTGCCTCAAGAGTTCATTATTCCAATTAATGTAATAATACAAGCTCTTAAGAAACATTTATTGGATCTACAAAAACGCAAATTTGTTATTTCTTTTGGTTCAATGTGCTTGCACAGCACTTATATCTGTTTCCTGAAGACTTTCGATGCGGAGCAGAACAACTTTTTAATTTCTGGGTGTTACGCATCTGACAATGTTCTAGCTAACATCTCACCAAAGCACAGCAGTTCATCAACTTACAGAGAGTGCTCCTTCGAAATCCTAATCTTGAAATACGTAGCAGAACGACACAAGAATGTAAAAACAAGCAAAAGTACACAAAGAACTGTGTATGATCAAGTAGGGAAATGTGACAGATGAAGCAATTATTTTCAGTCGCACTGAACATCAAGGGGCTGAAGTCTGCGCTGTCAGCATGTTTGACAGGCTAGCACAGGTTGAAAATGTCTGATACACAGAGCACGATACAGATTTCTGTGCCAATGATAATGTGCTATCAAAATGGAGAAAAGGAAAGAAATGAAAGGTATAAGGAACAAACACAACGCAATGCAAGAAATGATAAGGTGGTAAAAAAAAATGTGAGCAAAAGAATTCAGAAACATGAACTTGTTGCGTGGAACTTGGGCCAGCAGTGGGATACATACACGTGTAACTGCTAGTGATGACAGCCTGCACTTGACAAAACAGTGACTCACTCTATTCATAGGCCAGTTATGTCAACACCAGCTCTGAATCCCAAGCAAATGTAAAAAGTCCTACATGGTCTCTAGAGAAACATGATACTGACGAAAAAGCCGGAAGTGACTGACAAAAAAAAACAAGGCTTTTCTCCCCGTCACAAGCAACAAACAATAGCTTTCAACTAGACACGGGCAGCTTTGTACTCTCTATATATATGTACACATACTACACCTTGCTTGCCTCATATATTTCCATTCTCAACTAAACTTAACATCTAAATTTTTTTTCACTGTGAACAAACACGAGGGGAACCAACACATCTGTTGGCAACATTAAAAGAGAACAGTAGTGGGCAGCAATAACTAATGATGACAGTGCAAACAGTTGTAGCAGGTAGAAAATGAGTCTGCAATGCATTCCATATAAAGCAATAAGAAAAATGCAGAGAAAAATAAAATAGGCCCGGAAGGGAGCCTGTTCAGTGTGAATACAAATGACGCCCAAGTGATCTGAGGTATCCTACAGCAGGCTAAGTCACAGCGCATGGAATGATGATGTGAGCCCAAAGTGTATCACGTGATCCTCCTGCGTTTTCTCTCCACAGGTGCAGTGGCAGGTGTGGGAGGAGGTGCACGTCCCCTTCGAGAAACGCCATTCACACTGCCATCGTTGGGTGTTTTTGGTGAAGCTGTAAAAAAGAAGGCAGACAACCTTTGAAGTGGAGAGTGAAAGACCACTGCTGATGTGAGAAAGCAAAGGGACAAACAATAAGCTAAGCTTTCGATACAGGCTGTAGCACTATGGGAAGAATTACACTCGCAACATGAAAGGACAGCGGCTGGGTGCCTGCTGGCACACGAACCTGACGGATGAGCACAGGCTGACCGATGAGCCCGGACCGAAAGTGCATCACAAGTTGGTACCTACACTAGACTTAAACAAATTTTTCTCTTTTTTTTTTCAATTTTCGTAACTTTTGTCGTGCAGAAGTGTGCAGAAATTTACTGCATGCAGTCAGGGCATGAGCAACACAACATCGTGAGCGTGCTTCTGATCCTGCAGAAGTGCTCACTGCTTCTGGCAGCACTTGGAGTGTTGCATCTCAACAAAGATACATGCCATTATATAATGGGCAAAGCTTTCTATGCAGTGCTGACACTTGTATGAACCCACCTGGGGGGTACCTGCTGATCGATGCAGCTGGGAGGGACTGGCGCCTGGGTGAATTTCTCACCAGGTCTTGCACAGGCACAGCTAGTCGGTCATCATCCTGACCTGAAGACTGGAGGCGCGCAACAGCCTCGTCAACCCCTGCCAGCTCCTTCTTGAGTTGCTCATAGTCCTTTTTCTTCATCACAAAGGTGGTGTCCTTCTGCTTTTGCTTCTCCAGTTCTGTCCGGGCATCTCGCTGTTTCTTCATGGCCACGCTAAGCTTCTTCAGGAGCTCTGAAAATCAGGACACAAAAGGAATTTCGTCAAACTAAAATGACAGCTCAGTGTTTTGAAAAAGCAAATGTCCTGCCCGTGCTGAGAACACAACTTTGATCAGAGGGCAAAACTGATGTAAATGAGTGAAGCACAAGCACTAGTATTGCATTGACAATATTGAGCCAGTTATTGTTGACGTAGATTTCCTTTGTGTGGGTTGGTCAAGAACAGTCAAAGATTGATAACAAAATATAAACCACATTGTATTACTATGACGCAACTTGTCTGCCTTCATTGGACTTTTCTACAGAGGAATCGCTGATGGTGCCTCTATGCACATCTCTGTTGACACTGTAAATAATACATGATGACCTCTGGCGCCACGGTAGCTAAATTGGTAGAGCATCGCACGCGTAATGCGAAGACATGAGATCGTTCCCCACCAGCGGCAAGTTGTTGTTTCATCCACTTTAATTTTCATTAATTTATAATTTCCATAATTCATTTAGTAAGTACAAGTAATTTCCCCTATGTTGTTCTTGGTGTCAATGTTTGCTGGCTTCTTATGATATGATTAATGAAAGTTGGGCCCCCTTGGTTTACCCCCTCTCTTCCCGTTTATTAATGAGGGTCTTGAATCCGGCAACATTCATGCCTTCAGGTAGCATGCGTGGGTTCATTGACCAGTTGCCTTCACCTAAAACAAGATCTAGTACTCATGATGTCTGTGGCAGAAAGGATGTTCCATATCCGCCACCAAGGTTTATGAGTGGTGGTGCTGGCTAACACTCCCAGGGCTATAGCAGGAAACATAAATACCCAAGAAAATGGATCAGGGAAATGGCACCGCAGTAGCTCAATTGGTAGAGCATTGCACGCATAATGCGAAGACGTGGGATCGTTCCCCACCTGCAGCAAGTTGTTGTTTCATCCACTTTCATTTTCATTATATTTATAGTTTCTTTAATTCATTTAGTAAGTACAGTCGCCGACCGTTTATTCGGACCTCACGGGGACTGAGGAAATGTCCGAATAAACAGGTGTCCGAAAAAGCAGATTAAGAAAAAAAAAATGAAATCCTTTATTTCCACGCACTTAAATCGTGAATGCGCCGTTGCACGCTGTTCCGTTTATGCGCAATCAGATAAGCCTGAATCTCGGAGAAGGTCGTACGGTCACTATAGGCGGCTGAAAGCACAGTCACTGCTTGTACACGATCCGCATGCGACGACAGCGTAGCACATGGTGCGTCAACTTCCGACTCGGTCATCGTCCGGTGGTGTAGCAGAAACCTGACGAATGATCTCGCCGTCGTCGAGTTCTGCGCATGTCAGTACAGCAGTGTCACCACCTGTGTAAACTGTCAATGAGACGGTGTCCGGAATCGCAATGCAACCACTGCGCAAGTCTCGGCAGAACATTTTCCGCGTCGGTAGGGAGCACATCGGAAGGCGACAAATCTTAGGCCTCCCGGCACCCACTTGCCGGCATTCCGCAGCGCAGTCTGCGCGGGCACTGTCGGCGCCACTAGACACTTGACGAGATGTTTCCGTATGCCGCGTTGGATCACCGAAACCTCGACACAGCACACAAAGCAAACAACGCCGTGCCCACACAAGTCGCACACACGAAAAAACGCGGCCAGCTCGCAGCGTCGTGCGCGAAGAAACAAATCAGCTGCTGGATTGTCTTGACATGGCTTACTAAGCTGAAACCGGAACTGCTGCAGAGCCACTCTATCGAACCAGGCAGAAACGATGATGATGAGCGGAGATTTACAGTAGCGCCACTTCGTGGGGCAGCATGGAAGCTCCGTTTAAAACAAAAATGGCGTTCAGCAAGTCGAACCGTGCACCTGTCGGAGTCGATGCACGGTGCTCTCGACCGAGTTGGCTCAAGGAGAGTCCGAAAAATCAAACGAGAGGTTGCAAGGTGTCCGAATTTTCGGCAGTTGTTATACATTGTGGTCTATGGGGAGAATGGCGGTGCCGCGAAGCTGACCGAATAATCGGGCATGTCCGAATTTTTGGAGTCCGGAAAATCGGTCGGCGACTGTAGTCATCGCTGTCAACTGCTGCCTTACGGCCTCGCGCAAGTCGAAGGTGGGGGTTGGGGCACAGGCAGCAGGTGGACGCCTTAGGTCTTGTAGTTGAAGCTCTTCGCGGATGATGGTGCGGATAAGAGCACGTAGATCTGGAGAATGGGAAACTTGAGGATCGCTGCTGTTATGTGGAAGACAAATAGACTGCAGCTCGTCTAGGCGTTGACACGTTGAAGTGATGTCTTGGACAGAAGCCGGATTTTGCACGATTAAGGCGTTGAACGCGACAGACCCAATGCCTTTTAAGATGTGGCAAACGCATTCGGCTTTCGTCACGCTAGGATTCGCACAGCGGCACAGAGCCAAGACATTCTCTATGTATGAGGTGTAAGACTCTTGTGGAAGTTGGCGGTGCGTTCCCAGCTTCTGTTTGACAACTTCTGCACAGCCAGATGAGGAAGCGAAGATTTGCCGCAGCTTGGAGGTAAACGTGGACCAATCCGCAATGTCGGATTCGTGGTTGAAATACCACATCTTTGCAACACCGGTCAAGTAGAAGGCGACGTGCCTTAATTTTTGGGTGTTGTTCCACCTATTGCAAGAACTCACGCGGCCGTAGTGGTCGATCCAATCGTCGACGTCATCACCGCGGAGTCCCGCAAAGACAGGGGGATCGCGCTGAGGGCTCGTCACAGACCAAGAGGGTGCCGCAGGCGGGGTCGTCTGTGTAGTAAGGTTAGAGGCGCCAGAAGGGCCGGGGTTGGAAGTGTCCATTGTTGTAGGGGTAGCTGGGCGCGGGCAGCGACCGGAACGGAGCTCCAGGGAGGACGGGCACGCGAGAGGACGTCGGAGTCTTGACATACCTCCACCACTTTATAATACCGACACAGATCAAGTTGTCCTGCGCTATTTATTCCAAAAAAGGCAATGCCCCAGCTCACGCGCTAAGTAGAAGAACAGGGAAGATGATGATGGCTATGTACAAATGAAAACGACGAAGTATGTTAATAGTGCTTACAATATATATATATATATATATATATATATATATATATATATGTAAGGCTAGGTCGCTTGGTGGTATTCTTGCCCGATTTCAGATAAGCAGGCATGAAACAAGCCATTGGCTACACAATCTTGTTCGTAGAATATGACTCGCGCATATTTCACAACATGTGCTTCCTTTGTCATGTCACCCAGGGTTCACAATGCTTCAAACAACGGTAATTTTGCAGATTGCCGCTATCAAAATGCAGCCGGTACTGCCTGGTGTAGAACCAGTGACTTTGACTTCAGTAGCGGACATGTGCGAAATACGAATCAATAATATTTTTCTCGAAAAATATGGTGAAGAAATTCTGTTGGACACACATTCAAGTATCATCGCACTGAGCGCATCTCTGGCTTGGACACGGCAGTTTGTGCTGCTGACAGGTGACAGCCGTGTCATTGCTAATTTCTGAAACCTCTCATGAAAAGTATTCCCGTGCTGGTCATAATTCATCCGTGTCGAGAACCATTTTGTCGAGGCTGTCGGCCCTTTCACCATAATCGTTCGAGCCGTGACCGAGGGGTGTCGAGGAGTGAACGGCCGATCACAACAGCCTGTCCACCGGCTCGAAAGGGGGCAGCTCATCAGTGCCCATTGAAGAGGCCTTGGCCGCTCAGCAGGCGCAGCTCCAGCTCGAAGTCCCAGGCTCGCCAGGAGGATCAAAAGGCCGATCACAACAATGCGTTATCCTTTATTCTGTGCTAGTCTTATCCACCGCTCACATCCGGTTGATCCCGTTGATAACGTGAGCGGACCGTCGCTCTAATCACTGACCAAGCGCGAAAAGCACGAAAAGGCATTATCATCGGAAAGGCATCGCTACATAATACCGGCCCAGGTCAATGGGTGAAACCACATGGTGTGAATGGGGTGCAATTTGTTCTCTACAGTCTCGTCTTACTGCACGTTGAGTGCTACAACATGCGTGCTTTTCGTGTCGCTCATACAATCAGCTTACATAAGCATTGGTGACAACAGACAATGGACAGAAGCATCGATAACGTTCGAGAAATTCCCGATACATGCAGGCGGGTCCTGCGCCCGGTGAAAAGCGGTCACAGGTGAAATATAAACAAGTACACATGTAAATAAAACTCCATTCCACTGCGTTGTGTCAGCCAAAGAAAAAAGATAAAGGGAAGATTCCTCTATTGTGCTACTGTAATCGCGCCAACTACAACGGCGATGACCGAAAAGAAGTTTCACGGAGTCATTTTAGCGCACCATGGGCAAGGCCTCCTCCCTTCTTCGGCCACACAGGCCGAAGAAGGGAGGCTGGCACATGCTTTCGCCATGGCTACTATGCACGTGCTAGCCCAATAAAAGCAGGAAACAACAGCGTGTCTCGAGGCCTTGGCTATGCCTCTGGGAGTGGTTCCTCTAACTATTCAGGATGATTCACAGGCATTGTGGGGGAGCCCAGGGGCGCAATCTTATAATGGTTCCAAATGTGAACCGGGGCCGCTATTCTGGACATTCCACCATTTTCTTCGAGGCGTGACGTTGACGCGACGTGTTCAAAATGACGCTGATAGCCCCGTTTTGCTTTCGTAACGTGACACAAACTTGACGTTTTGCCTAAGAAACTGAAATGAAGGCATCTAACCTAACGTTCTTGATAAAGCAAAGCAGTTTTCCTCCCAAGTAAAAATAAAGCAGCTAGCTCAAAGCGTACGATTATTCCATCAAAAACGCTTCTCGCTTCCGTTGTCTGCTGTGTACAAGCTGTCGTCTGCTTCATTAGCTAGGATGCGTGAACTCGGTAAACAGAATGAGTCTTCGCACATTGGTGCGAATCTCCACCCGCGAGTCTCCGAGGCGGCGCGGCCATGGTCGCAAGCAAACATCCAAACCACAGCAACGGAAACCAAAGCGGACAACCTCTTCACCGGTTCCACTCATGGTTGATGATGGGTTCGCTTTGAAAATTATTGACAGGCGCATGACGTGTTCAAAATTTGCGGTACTGCAGCGCTCTCTGACGGCTGCTGACGCAACCACAATTCTGACTAATCACGTGAAGGCAAGGGAACCGTTTCTCTTTCAGAACCATTATAAGATTTCGCCCCAGGAATCCTTCGGCAGAAAAGTCTAAAGCGTTCGTTCCTGAGGTAAAATGTTTTGGCCCGGCACATTCGGAGAAACTGTGAACTTCCTGGTCCAGCACTATTGTGACAGTCATTTAGATGGCGCTAGGTGAAAATTTTGCATATAAGTGCAAAAATAGCATAAATTTCTTTTATTTGCAGTTTGTCGCTGTGATTATAGCATATTACAATAACAAATGACCACAGCTGCTTATGTTTGAGATATGAGTCGTTAGATTGTGGTACGGTTTGAAGATTACGTCGACTTTATTGATGTTACCAGTGGAAAAAAAAGTAAAATTCACGCGTCCCGTATAGCGTTTCTTTTTGCTTTATTGGAAAAGTATGCATTGAGATTTTGAATTCAAGCTTCTAACTGTCTCATCCAAAACGGCAGCTTCGTACCTTGAGTACCTTCCCGCAAAAATGGGCATAAGTAGGACCAGAATTCTAAATATTGCTTAATTTCGGTGGCATTATTAGGAAAACTAATAAAGGTACATAAATGAAATTTTGTGTCCTAAATGGAAATTACTTGACCTCTAACTTATCAAAAATTTAGCTTCCTTGAGCATGCACTAGCCGGGCTGTTTACATTAGAAGTTGCGATATTTGGCAATCTTCAAAAGCAAATTATCCAAAAAGAAAAATTCAACATTATTTTGCTGCGTCTAGGATATAGATAAATATGTCCTAAAGCTACAGAGCAAGCCGCAATGCGGTAGATGCGGTAGTTTCTTCTAAATATGGTCACAACTGAGACACAGTTCGCGAAAACCATGTATCTCATGCTTGTTCTTGAACATTTATTTCTAAATCACGATAATCAATTTATTTATATTATATATAGTTGGGATATACAAGAATTAAGCTTTTTTATGGTATGTACGACAACTTTATATCCCAAGTCGAAGAGCCACCACGGTTGCTCCAAAAGTACTGAAAACAGTGAGCTGGTGCCGCCGGAGTAGGACCGCCACCATAATGCTGGTTCTTGAAAGTCAACTTCGCCCCAATACAGAAGTGTTACGCGGTGAAGCATAACAAAAGTTCGAAGGGGCAATTGTCACGGGACATGGTATGTCTTTTAATATACACGCGTGCACCTGTCATCTCCTATCACAGTAAAAGCACCGACATGCCTATTAAGTGTACTAGCAAGCCTTTAGAGCTAATTCGGAGGTACCTAGGGTGATTTGAGCCCTTGAAGGCATAGAGGGCATGCATTAGTTTTTTCGGACCACCCGATTTTTCATGTGTTGTGGCCCCTATGGGGTATGAAAAATTGTATGTTGACTGTAATTTGTAAACACATGTGAATAAATCTTTTGAAACTTCCCACTCATTTGTTAGCTCAGTGCACATGTGCCACTGGAGGCAAGTCCTCCATTCAATCCATCTTCCTTATTATCATCATCATCATCGGCCTGTTTCATGTCCAGTGCAGGACTTAGACCTCTCCTGCGATGTCCAATTACCCCTGTCCTGCGCCAACCGATTCCAACTAGCGTCCGCGAATTTCCTAATTTGACTGCTCCACCTTGTCTTCTGCTGTCCTCGACTGCGTTTCCCTTCTCTTGTTACCCATTCTGCAACCCTAATGGTCCAACGGTTATCTAACCGGCGCATCACATGAGCTGCCCAGCTCCATTTTTTTCTCTTGATGTCAATTAGAATATTGTTGATACCCACTTGCTCTCTGATCCAAACTGCTCGCTTTCTGTCTCTTAACATTATGCCTAGCAATCTTAGTTCCATCGCTCTTTGCGTGGCCCTTAGCTTGTTCTCAAGCTTCTTTGTCAGTCTCCCAAGTCTCTGCCCCATTGTCAGCACTGGTAGAACGCACTGATTGTACACCTTCCTTTTCAATGATAATGGTAAGCTTCCAGTCAGAAGCTGAAAAAGTCTGCCGTATGCGATCCAACCCATCTTTATTCTTCTATGAATTTCCTTCTCACGATCGGGGTTCCCCGTGATTAAGTGACCTAGGTAAACATACTCCTTCACAGACTCTAGAGGCTGACTGGCGATCCTGAACTCTTGTTCCTTTGCCCGGCTATTCATCATTATCTTTGTCTTCTGCATACTAATCTTCAACCTCACTCTTACACTCTCTCTGTTACGGTCCTCAGTCATTTGTTGTAATTTGTCTGCATTGTTGCTGAATAGAACGATGTCATCGGCAAACCGAAGGTTGCTGAGATATCCGCCGTCGATCCTTGCTCCTAAGCCTTCCCAGTTTAATAGCTTGAATAGTTCTTCCAAGCACGCAGTGAATAGCATTAGAGAGAGTGTCTTCCTGTCCGACCCCTTTCTTTATAGGTATCTTTCTGCTTTTCTTGTCTAGACTTAAGGTAGCTGTAGAACTTTTATAGATATTTTGCAGGGTATTTACGCAAGCGTTCTGTACTCCTTGATTGTGTAATGCCTCTATGACTGTTGGTATGTCTACTGAATCAAATGCCTTTTCGTAATCTATGAAAGCCATATAGAGAGGCTTATTGCACTCTGCAGATTTCTCGATAACCTGATTAATGACATGGATGTGATCCATTGTAGAGTATCCCTACCTGAAGCCAGCCTGTTCACTTGGCTGACTAAAAGTCCAGTGTTGCCCTTATTCTATTGGAGATTATTTTGGTAATTATTTTATATAATACTGGGAGTAAGCTAATGGGCCTATAACTTTTCAATTCTTTAACATCCCCCTTTTTGTGGATTAGCATAATGTTTGCATTCTTCCAGTTTTCAGGGACCCCTGCAGTCGATAGACACTTCGTATAAAGAGCCGCCAGTTTTCCAAGCATTGTTTCCTCCATCCTTGATTAAATCGACTGTTATTCCATCTTCTCCTGCCGCTATTCCTCGTTTCATGCCTTGCAAGGCCCTTCTGACCTCATCGCTAGTTTTTATTTAGGAATACTGTAGCCCTCACTTGAGGGCCATTACAGGAGAGGAAAAAAAATAATTTAAATTTCAACATTGACAATACAACGTTATACATCATTGTCAAACACAAATTACAGGCAGGATGAACCAATATACACAGAATAACAGTAAGCATGATCAAGTCTCAATTATCCCATTGCCTGTAATACAATTCTAATAGACTACAAAATTCGTTAACATTTTGTGCTGTTACAGTGCAGTCCGGAAGGCCATTCCATATATTAATAGACCAAGGAAAGAACGAGTATTCAAAACCATCAAGGCGTGTTTTATAAGGCTGTGCACTAGCCCTGTGGTTTAAACGCGCACTGTGTTTAAAGGGGGGCGTATGTATGTTTCTTTGTTTATTCTTATTCGATTTCTGGTTATCTGGAAAAATAATTTCATTCGTTGTTTTTCTCGTTGTGTTTCTAGCAGTTCCAAGTCACAACATTCCAACATGTGTGTTACAGAATCGGCTCTCCGATAATGCGAACAAACAAAACGCACTGCGGTTCTCTGAATTTTTTCAAGTTTATCTCGCAAGTAGAGTTGGTGAGGGCTCCAAACTGGGGCGGCGTACTCCAAAACCGGGCGAACAAATGTTTTGTACACAATGAGCTTCAAATGTGTTGGTGCATGCTGCAATTTTTTTCTCAAGAAGAACAGTTTCCTGTAAGCCCTAGAGCAGGCCTCCTCCACTTGGAGGTGCCAGCACAAGTCATGATTAATGATCACCCCTAAGTACCTAAAGCTACGTACATTCAACAAAGAGTTATCACCAATTTTATAGTCAAAGGAAGGCACAGTTTTCTTTCTTGTTATATGAGCAAACGTCAATTTCAAATAATTTATTTCCATTCCCCATTTTATGCACCAGTCATGTAAACCTTGGAGGCACCGATTAATTTTCCTTTGGTCAGTTTTATCTGCCACAGTCGTATAAAGCGAACAATCGTCGGCAAAAAGTTTCATTTTAACAGGTGATTCCAGAACACTGGAAATATCATTGATGTAAATCAAGAACAATAGCGGCCCCAATACCGACCCTTGTGGAACCTCAGACAATACTTCTAGTGGATTAGACATGATGTTTTCAATCCGGACGGATTGTACACGACCACTCAAGTAGGCTGCAATCCAGTTCACAATGTCTGGAGCAATACCTGCATTCTGGATTTTAAGAAGCAATTTACCATGCGATACCTTATCAAAGGCGTTTGCGAAATCTATGCAGATGACGTCAATTTGTTCGCAGGCATTCAAAGCTAGATAAAAATCATGAACTGTCTCACTGAGTTGCGATATAGTGGATAATCCGCTTCGAAATCCATGTTGTGACGAAAAGAAAAAGTTATTGGCTTCAAGGAAAAGAATTAGTTACAGGAGGAGTTTCTGTATCCTGTTCATTACTGTTTCTAATGGAGGCATCCTGACTCCTCCGGGTATTGTACAGGTCAGTATAGAATTCTTCCACTTCTTTTACTATATCGTCGAGATTGCCGATGATATTACCCTGCTTATCTTTCAGTGCATACATCTTGATTTGTCCTATGCCAAATTTCTTTCTCACTGATTTCAAGCTGCTTCCATTTTTTATGGCTTCTTCAGTCTTTTTCACGTTATAGTTTCGAATATCACTTATTTTCGCCTTGCTGATCAGTTTTGACAGTTCCACAAATTCTATCTGATCTCTTGGGTTGGACACTTTCCTTCTTTGTCGTTTCTTTATTAGGTCCTTTGTTACTTGGGAGAGCTTGCCCACTGGTTGCCTTGGTGCCTTGCCTCCCACTTCAATTGCTGCCTCTGAAGCCAGCCTCGTTACGGCTTCATTCATTACCTCTATGTCATCATCATCATCTCTCTGTTCTAAGGCTGCATATTTGTTTGCAAGTACCAGCCTAAATTTGTCTGCTCTTACCCTTATTGCCTGTAAGTTTACCTGTTTCCTCTTGACCAATTTTACTCTTTCTCTGTTCAAATTGAGGTGAATCCTAGCCCTCACTAACCTATGATCACTGCACTTTACCTTACCTATAACGTCTACATCTTGCACTATGCAGGGATCGGCAGAAAGTATGAAATAAATTTCACTTCTTGTTTCAGCATTAGGGCTTTTCCAGGTCCACTTTCTGTTGCTACGTTTCCTGAAAAAGGTGTTCATTATTCAAAGCTTATTCCTTTCTGCAAATTCTACCAGCATCTCTCCTCTAGCATTCCTAGAATCAACGCCGTAGTTGCCAATTGCTTATTCACCAGCCTGCCTTTTCCCCACTTTTGATTGAAGTCTCCCATTATTACAGCATACCAAGTTTGCACTTTTCTCACCGCTAATTCTATATCTTCATAAAATTGATAGCTTCTTGTAATTTGAACAAAATTTTAGGGCCCCTTCAAGTTTGAATTATCGAGATTTGACTGTACATTCATCTAATAACATTTCTTGTTATTGTGAGGCAATATTTTGTCGAAAATAGCTGAAGCGCTAGCGCTTCCTTGAGCAAGAGAGCTAGGTGCCGTTGGCAGCAGCAAGTTTCAGTACTATTGCTACTGCTGTGCAGATATTAGGTTATGTATTGCACCAATAAATGTACACAGAGTCGAAATTCTTGAACCTGATATTGCCATGTTTCAATTTAGTAGCCACCACCTTAATCCAAATTTGTCTGATCTGGTCAATTGAAGGATTATGGGGATGGTGGGGAAGCAAGGCCATCTTTCAAGCAATACAGTCCACTTACAATGATATCAAAAAGAAGTAAAAGTCTGATAGTTTTACCTATCATCACTACGTCTGGACTGATTTAAAAGAAACCTTCTGACCAAATGTTTGTATTAGCTCCAAACCCAAATATACCACTTGCACTAAAGAATTGGCATTGTAAAAAGTAGGCTGTGGAAAACAAAATGTTTGTTTATACCTTTAAACAAACAAACTTAAACAACAAACTTACCAACAAACAAACTTTAAACAGTGTGTCAAGTGGCAGGCACGCAGAAAAAGTAAAAATATGTACTTGTTTTCGTGGCAGTTTTGTGTTTACAACCGTAGTTTGCATTGCGTCCAGCTGCTGCACTAACACCGGAAGCAATCCTTTGGCTTGCATGACTCAATCAGCGATAGTGCACTTTGCATTAACATCGGGGTTGAGGTCAAAGACTGCCCACTGTTAATTTTGTCACCACTGCTGCTGCTGTCGTCACCTGTCACCCAACGCTGTCGTCTGTCGCAACAACTATCACCTTGTAGGAGATCTCTTCATAGAACGAGGCAGCACTATCTGCACTTATAAACTCCTTTATAGAAGCACCACCTGCTTCATTGTCAGTAGTGACATGCTCCGAGAGCTCGGTAATGTCAGCAGCTTCCACCACCGTGTTGGTTTCACTACAGCGGGAGGTTTCACATTGGCGCACTAAGCCAACATTTTCCATTGATTGGCATGGCCACTGGCTCCAGCCTTCATGATCACCTGCCACTCCCGGTTTCACAACTGCATGAGCTCATCCTTCTTTGGGTCTTGCAATATTGCACCTTTGTCTCAAGCGACACAGCTTTGCACTTTGTCAGTACCATCGTCTGCAAATTGGGCTGTCCGCTGCTTCAGGGCTGCTTCCGCAGTGCATTTCTGCCATAGATTCCCCTCTTGCTGAGAGAGAGTGTAGAAAGGGCGGGCACCACTGCGCCGCCACTTTTCACTTTGAGCTTTCATTTTTCTCTCTCTCTCTCCCTCTGGATACAGATGGAGCCTGATCATGGGCAACGCGTGACACAAACATGAAGCAGCTAGTGCTATCTTGTGGTGCCCTGTGCCAACTGAAGATGCTCTCCATTGTTTTCACAATCAGTGCACAAGCAAGACATACTGCATGGTAATGGCGGCAGATGTGAACTCGCATACACAAATTTTTGCCCCATCTCAGCCTCAATCATTTAAGGTGAACTTAGCAAAACAAATGTGAAGCTGAGTCTGAATAAAAAAACGCCATCCATAAGGCAAAATTTTGCTTGTTGTATCTGACATGTGATCATAACATATCGTTATAAATTTTTTTTCTTTTCTCACAGCCATAATGCATAACTTGATACTATTAAGCTGGCTCATCGTTATAACCAATATATTTTTAAATGTGGTATCATTTTAGGCGATTTGCATAGTACTGTTTGTTCCCCACAAGATAGAGGTGAGCAATATTTTACTTGGTTTGTCACAAGAGCACTGACTTCCTTATGTTCAAGAAGTGGTGCAAGGTCCCTTAATTTATTTTTTCTGTAGTAACAAATTAAACACCAAAGCTTCCTTTCTTAAAGTCCAAATTCTTAAGCATATCACTGGAACATGCTTCTAAATTTAAGAAGCACAGAACCTTATATGACAGCATCTTTTTATGCAGTAGTGAAAATCCATGCACTCCTGCACACTGTTGGACGTCTTGCCATGCATGTTATTGTCCACTTTTTCATGAACATTATATATCAAGCCTCCGAATACAAGTACATTCCCTCAAACAAGGACCTTTCATAAGAATTTAACTGGCACTTGAGTCAACTTACGGATTTGGTCCTGAACTCGGTCAAGGTCTTTCATGGGGGGCTCACCAAACACACTGCCTTGCAGCTGGGCAAGGGGGGGTGCTCGGTTCTGGTGACCACCGAACTTACCCGTGCTGGCAATGCGCTCACCCGTCTTGGCCAGCAAGGTTGGGCAGGCACTGAACTTCGTCACCTGCGAGACAATGTTGCACACCACTTCACATGAAACACTGTGGACCTTAACCTAAATTTTTTTTTTATAGAAGCTCTTTAACAATTAGCAAGAAACATACAATGGAAAAAAATAACACTTCTGAAACGCATTAACAGGCAACTATCGCAAAAAGCAAAGATTTGGTAGTTTGGCAGGAAAAAAGCAACACGACAGTCCAAAATCAAGTGATGACACCGCCTTCAAATGCCCAGAGCAGCTTCCCATCATGTCAGATTATGCCAATGACTGTAGAAGGGAGGAAAGTGGAATTACAGGGTGTCTACCAAGTTGACATTTCCAAATTCCCGGAGTTTTCCACGTTTTCCCTGAGTGCCTTTGCAAAATTGCCTGAGTGATACAGAACTATGTTTTATGTCAAGATGGGCTGAAACCGTATTGCCTGATGCTGTCACTCTCTAGTAAGCATATAAACAAAATTTAAAAAAGACTTAATCCAATTTGAATACTAAGCAGTAGTGTTTATGTTATTCAAAAAAAGAATAGAATAGAAGGGAGAGGTTAATAAAGTGCACAGCAAACAAAATGTTTTCGAAAAAGATTGCAAATCGAGTCGGACATTCTCAAATGCAAATAAAACGGAGATGCATACAGAAGCAAATATTTTTGAATTTGAGCTATTTCTATCAACTGATAGCAAGCTCAGTGGTATGAGGCCTGAACTTTGTCACAGTTGAGATTCTCTCTCAACTGCTCGTAAGTCAAACTCAACTGTCCTAACATACTTTGAGCCTGCGCACGATGCCTCAGTGTTGTGTTTCACTAATTTAAAGAGTTTATTTTGGTTTGGATAAGGGACACCTGCATCTCGGCATCAGCCCACACTTCGTTTGTTTCAGCTCAATATGGTGGCAGCGCACTTCCTTTCCCGTTCATTCCCCAATAGGTAGGTCTTTATGTTCTTGTCCTCCTTCCGCCACTTGTTTGCCCCACGGACCATTTGAAGCATCTTCTTGGTCAGTTACACAGTCCACGTCCGATTTCTTTAACTTCCTAGGGGCCGCAAAAACGTCAGAAAAATCGGCCAGCCGGAAAAAATAAATGCATGTCATTTACTGCCCTTAAGGGCTCAAAGCGCCACAGGCACATTCGAAAACGCTCTGAAGGACTGTCGGTACTCATATTAGGCATATCGGTGCTCATACTGTAAAAGGAAATACCGGGTGCACGCGTGTATAATTAAGGAACACATACTGTGTCCCGTGGCAATAGCCACTTCCCACGCTTGTAATGCTTCACTGCAATACTTTTGCGAATGCTTCACCAAGTAACATTTCTGTACAGAGGCGAAGCTGACTTTTCGGAACCGGCATTATGCGACGCACCGTGCTTTCCAAGCATCTAAGCCAATTGTGAGGACCACAAAGGCAAAGTCCGTGCCATTGTTGACAGCAGCAAATTCTTTCAATAATAAACGCAGCACCCAATGGCAAGAAGCTTCATAACAAATGTCGAAGCAGCTAGGCCATAGCCGCGCAGTGGTGGCTACGGCTGCCAGCGGGTCTGTGTGCGAGAGTGCCGGTTCGAGGCGTCGAGATAATCAAAATGGCAGTGGTGGTGGCTTTGATTAATGCCGTTTTAGACTTGCGGTCATGGCAAAACGTTCAGAAAATCGGATGGCGAAGAGTTCTTGCGCCCGAAATTTCAGACGTTCTGATACATTGACTCTATATGTACGTAGTGGTGCCGCGAAGCTGTCCAAATTATCGAGAATCCAGAAAGTCGGTCGTTGACTGTACACTGGCAACTCCTCCAGCCTATGACAGGGCGTCAACGACTATTCATTACGATTCCTGTCTGTTACTTGAGCCAGCATCACCGCAACTTCGACCCTTTCAATAAAATTACGGCTAATTTTCCCTGATAGAGGCACAAATTCCCTGAGCTTTCCTTGAGTTTCAGGTTTTTCCGGTTTTCCCGGTTGGTAGACACCTTGAATAATTAATGATTTAAAAAAACTACATTATATTGAAAATAAAATCTACTTGTCAATACCATGGGCCTTTGCTAAACGAAAAGCAATGGGACTACTAAATGTCAAAGAACCATGCTATCAGAAGCCACTGGTAAATACAGATGGGGGATGGGCGGGGACGGGGGGGGGGGCATGCAATGAGCCATGAACAAGCTTTATGACATTTCAAGCATTCAGTAGTGCAATAGCACTAAAATAATGGAGATTGTTTAGTAAATGAAATGACAATACGTTTGTACAATAGGTTCTTTTGCCTTTTGACCTGCCCTGTCTTCCACCTAATTCACAAGGTCCAATCAGGGTGGAATTATTAGAATTCTACTGTGTTTATATACAATCAACATCCAATTTTTCAGACTCCCATGGACGATGAAAACGTATAAAAAATCAAGTAGTTCGGAAAAACAAATACATTCCTTTCACAACTCTCAAGGGCTCAAATCATTGCAGCCACATCCGAATTGGACCTGATGGCCTGCCAGTACACTTATTAGGCATCTTGGGGCTTGTACTGTGGCAGGAGATGGTGAGTGTGAGAGATGGTGAGGTGATTAAGGAACACATACTATGTCCTGTGACACTGGCTCCTTTTCACACTTGGTATGATTCATCGAAATACATTGCATATGCTAGGCTGCATAGCACCATTGTATTGCGGCAAAGCTGAGTTTTGGGAACTTGCATCATGTAACGCTTTTTAAACCCTTGCCATGCTTTCTACGGTGCGAAGAATGACGTAGGCGGAGTCGGTGACACTGCTGACAGCAACAAACCCTTTCAATAAAAAACACAGCACCAAACAGCAGGAAGCTTGGTAACAAACATCGAAGCAGCTACGCCTAGTGTTGCAGAGCACACGACAGTACAAAGCAGGGAGTAGGAATGAAATGTTCCACTCTGGTTCTGCTCTGGAATGACTCTGGAATGAAAAAATAATGATCTGTAACAGTTCATAACAGTTTGTTTTGCGTGCAAACATTTTCAAAGCAAAGTAATGATAAAAACATAGTATTCTTCTCAATAAGTGAATTATGAATCCTGAGATCATACTCAAGGCACTGAGGATGATCTCAGAAGCGGCATGTCATTGAATGTACTTGCTGAAATGTGAGACCACCGCTCCGATAAAACAAACTTAAACGAACAGTAAAGCTTTGGTAACAAAGCCTTGTACCCGTAGAAAATGAAACATTAAGCTCTTCAGTGAGCAAGCCCTGGGTTTTGCTACGATGCCCATCTGCTAGTGCATCAAGTGGCAGACTCTGATTATAGAGGAGCACCCGACCGAGTATCGATCCCACTGTCCCTGCCCGAGATACATGCTTATCGGACCCCTTGAGATACGCGCTAATTCTGATGTTGCCTGACACAAGTTATTTCGGATTGCCGACTTTCTCCTTGAACCGAAACCGATAAAGAATATTGCGGTTTCCCTCCAAAACAAAATAATAAGTACCTATTGGTTGTGTTTTCATTCCTGTCAAAAATATCTTCATTTTCCGTTATTAATTTTTGTTATCGTTCTATTTCAACATATGCGTGCAAAGCGGCCACACAAACATGCACCAAGTACAAGTGGCTATGGTGACTGCAGTGGCTACAGCTGCCAGTAGACCGGGGTGCAGGAACACCGGTTTGACGCTTTGATTATTATCGTTTGGGTCCTGCAGTCAGGCAAAAATTCTGAAAAATTGGACGGCGAAAGGTTTCAGTGTTTGAAACTTCAGACGTCTTTATACATTGGCTCTGTGGGGTAAGAGGCGGTGCTGTGAAGGTGCCTCTCATCAGGCATGGCCGAAAAATCTGTTGCTGACTACAGTCGAACCTCGATATATCAAACAGCGCTGTGATCGTGAAATAGTTCGATTTGGCTGAAAGTGCTGCAGCAGTGTAGCCCGCTTCTTATTGGCAGCCGCGTACTTAAGCATGGAGTCCTCAACATAGACTAAACAATCCACAAGCTATAGGCCGGTGCACTCTATTGTGCTGCAGTAGTCGCGTAAAAGGGCCAAAGCAACTAAAGCCTCATTTGAAGTCGGGAGCGGAGCAACATCAGCGCTTGCGGGATCAGGCAGCGTCTTCATTTGGCTGCTACTTCCACTGTGATCTCAACATCTGTCAAACGTAGCATTTTGAAACACTGTCAATAACCAAGTGGCGTCTGTAAATTAAGGAGTCTACGAGTGCACCCAGTGAGCACGCGCTGTCATGTGTTTTGGCGGATGCAAACCGCCAGTTCTTGCAAGGCGCGGCAGGCACAGAGCGCGACACCAAGGAGGGGTAAGTGCAGCAAGTGCAATGCGTCGTTGACGTCGAGCTTCGTTGAACTAGCCACGGCTTCTCCGTGTATACGCCGCTACGTTTAAATGGTGCCCTCAGTGCGATTGATGTGTGCAGCTATACTGCACAGCAGTAGGGAACGCCCCTCGCGCCACCGCTATCTTCGAGGGTGTTGCAGGAAAGCTCACTGCCTGTCAACAGAGCGCATGTGGTCTGGGGTGGCGGAGTTCAATATTGGCCTCGAGCTCCACCACTGGAAAAGCTGGCGCCACCGTCGGCGTGACGTGCTAGGAGGGATCACGTGGACATAGCGGCCGCGTCGGCTGCTTCGGGCGCGCCGAAGCGAGCTGAAAACGAGTTTAAATTCCCTCGTACGCTGCGGTCCTCATTTAGTGGCAAAATTTTCCCGCTTCGAGTGTCTCCTTTACAACGCTTGAAAGCACTACAATAGGTAGTGCCTGCCTTTGAAGGCGCGCAACATGGTAGGCTACTGCTCGGTGCCGCAGGGCCGGACGCACGTAACGGAGGCCGGTGTCAGCCTTATTCACACGTAGCCGCAGGACAAGAAGCTGTGTGAAGCTTGGCTCGCGAAACATAAAGCCGGCAAACAGTCATCGGCTACAACTCGGGTATGCAGCAAGCACAGACGCGAGGAAGATTTCTGCTACGGCGCCCGGTCTGCGATGTTCTGAAAACGCGCACTGAGACGCGCGCCCGAGTCCGCTGCCCGACTAATGTCACGACGGTTTGGTCTATGAACTTGTCGATGCTATAGATACTGGCAAGTTCAGTGGAGTGGAAAGACAGCGGTAAGAAGCACATTTAAAGAAAGCATAGCATATGGTCATGTTTGTGTTATGAATTAATGCACTGGATTACAGAAAAGGAGCAGCGGGAAATTGCACGCTGAGAACGCCGATAAACATACAGTGCGACGCAACTCGAGAAATATTATCGAAAGGTCAAAGAATTTTGAAGAAAAAAAAAAGATTGAATCGTCGCGACGGCACATCACAGTCCCCTCCCCCCCCCCCCCCCCCCGTAGGCGTCGAAGTCTCTACAATGAAATTATTTTTGAACAGCTCTGATAGCGCCCACGCAACAATGGTTGCTTGTATACTGTCAAATGCTCATATTCTGCGGCCTAAAGCTCATGGCACGGTGCGAAAACGCGCGCGCGGTGAAAGCGAAACAGTGCGCGGACAAGCATGCAGACGCGCAGTCGGTCGCTGCGAATCTGCGCGATCGCTGCATTGAGGCTTCATTCTATTACGCTCCATTTAGTTATACAGACACTGTAAGAACATATTTCACATAGTTTGCTCTCAGCGTTTACCTACCTTTGACGCAAGAAGCCGGTTCGGCAGACTCCATCGCGGCGACCGCGCGCAGTGGCGTTCACCGTACGTATTCGGTAAAGACATAGCGACTGTAAACGATTGTGTGCTTTCAGTTTGCCCAAGATTATTATTTAGACAGTAAGAAACTTCTCTCGTTTCGAAAGTACTTACAGAAATGTCCGGGAAAGCTCGCGCGTGGTGTTTTCAGTGAGCGCTGACAGCAAAACCTATGAGGAGCGCGCCACGTGATCCCTCATACTACGCCAGCGAAGCGCTTCCAGTAGAGGGCGACTCCGTAACTCCTCGCCGCCAATATCCATTTTACGTCTGACCTCGTTCAAAATAAAACATTTAAAATGCAGGCAATTTTCTATGTGATATAGAAAGTGTTTGATATACGCAATATTGCAATATATCTGTGTTCGATATATCAAGGTGTGACTGTATATATGTACATGCATAATAATAAGCATACAAAAAGTTACTCACCTCTGTCCTATACTTAGTAGCATCATCCAAGGTGTCTAAGACAATGGTCTCCCCAATGAAGTTGGCAAACACTGAAAATTGAAGAATGATCAAGTGTACAATACTATAGAATGGCTACAGACCAATACATCTAATCCTACCAAACTAAACCAGACTACATCAGTTTTATTTTCCATGATAACATAGTGAATGATTTCTCCTAAAAGCTATAGCCACCAGCTTTACGAAGTCCTAAGTACCACTCACTAAACAACAGCAATGCTTTATATGCTAGTACCAATTATCCATATGTACTATATGTACATTACAGCAACAAAAAGATATTTACCAGCCACTGAAAGACTTTCAAAGAAAAATCAACAACAAAAAAATTATGCAACATCAAGAAAATCTTGGTTCAGGCTAGTTGGTACTTAATACAGTTGAGCCCGGTTATATCGAACGCGAAAAAAAAAATGTTCAGTTCGATATAGGGCCTAATTCAACATAACCCTGCAAAGAATTAGACGTCATCAAAACCGCATACCATTCATAAAAGCACTTTATTAATGAAACTAGCTTAGTTTCGCATGAAACAGTTCTGTATAATCTTCTGCTTAGGATACTTCGCTGCCTGCCACAGCACACACTTCTCCACATTGTCTTAAGAGTTGGAGCAACTGAGACCACAACCTTCCACGTTCGCACAGAAGTGGCGGACTAGTGCGAGTGCACCAACCACATTGGAGGATGTGGGCATTGGATCATCATTGCTTTCCTCATTGTACCCACTTTCACTTGTTCTGGTACAATTTGGGCAATGTAGTCTGTTTTCGGGCTTTCCCGTGGTCGCGACACCATCATCTGCACTCACAAACTTGTCGACCGTTGATCCGTCAACGGCTTCCAGAAATTTTGACAGCTCGCTCCAAACTTCGGCAACATTGGTAATGGCTTCGTCGCTCTCATTGGGATATTGGGTCACCTCAAGGCACACAGAAGCAGGCATGTCTGAAGCAGTTTCGGATGAAACCACTTGTGCACTGCCGCCTCGACGCCTTATACACGGCTGTGCGTACATGTCGGGCACAACGGGCACCGGGTCGTTTGTTCGCATCAGCCCTAACCTCCTCTTTATTCTTCAATATCATGCCGACAGTACTCCTTGAAATCTTGTATGCTCTGGCGACATCCGGCTCCTCACTGCGTTTGACTCTATTTATGATTTCGAGCTTCACGCCGTGAATACATTGAACACAGTAAGATGCTGATTTGCAAATCAAATTATCTGAATGTACACTGTTCGATTTGATTTGGCGATATCCGAATATTCACACACCCCTAAAAAATGCCATGAGTGTAAGACATGATATCGCACATAACAGTGCATGAAATCGTAATATCGCACATAATAATACAGTAATATAATATATACTATAACATATTAGAATACCATATCATAATACAGTCAACGACTTAATTTTCGGACGGCTAAATTTTCGGACATGCCCGATATTTCGGACATTTTCGTGGCACCGCCACGAGCCCCATAGAATCAATGTATAAGGACATCTGAAGTTTCGGATGCTCGAACCCCCCGCCGTCCAATTTTCCGGAATATTTGACGCAACGGAAGGTCGTTTGGCTCATCGCTTAGCGCCCTTGCGCAGGAAATCGACTTGCAGCCGAAGCATATCACCACTTTGAACCACAACTAGCCAAATCTAGCCGTCACACACCGATTTGGTCTGGCCACGCTGGCTCTGTTCATCGCCGCACTTCTGCTTCCGCCTCCGGTGGAGTTTCCGGAGCGGCGCCATTTCATTTGTTTGCGTAGGTCACGTTTTGGCTAGCGTGGTGTGGGGTTGTGCTGTTGTGTCAAGTGTGCTCTCTGCAACGCTAGGCCTAGGTGCTTCGACGCTCGTCTGCAAACTCCACTGTTCGCAACTTGAGGACTTCGCTTGCCTTCGATGGTCCGTCTTAGTCGTCCTCGCCGATGGCATCGAAGCGCAGAAAGCAGTACCATCGGTTAACGATGGAGAAGAAAGCCGCCATTATTAAGCAAGTCGTGAGCGGCCCATCGCAGGCTGACGTGAACAAGGAGTTCGGCATGGAGCAAGGAGTCAGGTTGTAGGGGATTCAGAAGACTCCGATGTTGAAAATGAGGAGCCAATGCCTGCGCAGCCTACAAGCGCCGAGTCGACACGAGCACTGTTGACTCTTTCATCGGTGTACAGTGCTGACATGACCCTTGCTCAGATCGAGGTGTATATGATCACATGCAACAGGAACGCCGTCCAAACAACAATCAGCAAGTTCTTCAAGCCACTGCAGCAATAAAACCGGCTGCCCAACGATCCACATGTACATAATAAACCGGCAGTTGGCTGCATACAGAATTTTTAAATGCGTTTTTTTATAGCCACTTCACTGATGCTTTGGCAGGAGTTCGGAAACCTGGTACTTCGCCCTTTACCTCTAGATCCGAGAAAAAAAAAAATGGCTGTGGCTTAGCTAAGGTTAAGCCCAGGATGCGAAGCATACTAGCCTTTATTTTAGTTGTTGAACCACTGTTTAGCCTGGTGAACTGCTGTTGCTTGGCTATATTTGGTTCGGCTACACGAAGAAACAACTCACGCAGGCGAGCGCACGAGCTGAGACCCGGCTATGTAGCTATGCGGCCGCAAGCGAGCGCACGAGTTGAGCCTCCGCTTTTGCAGCTGTTATGACGTCATATGGTAGCTACGCAGCCGCGCGTGGCGCAGCAAGGAAGAGCGTGATTGCGCGGCTAGTATGCTTCGCATAAAAGAAAAAAAAGTGCGTTTTTTGCATGCACTCATTTTTTCAGACTGCCTGAGTTTTCGACCTTTTTATGTTCCCTAGAGGGTCCGAAAAATCGGTCGTTGACTGTAGTCGAACGCCATTACAATAAAGGCTTCTTAATTCGACCCTCATTAATTCAGAATATCGGATATTTAAGACTTGTCTTATGGTCCCGACAGGCATAAGCATTATTTGATGGCATCAAACTCATTAATTTGGAAATACATGGCCTCACACCGGTTCATTCAGACAACTTTTGGACCGCAGCAAGGGTGGAGTGTTGTAAATGTACGTGAATGAGCATAAGCAGTGCTAGCATCCAAGCAAAGCAAAGCAGCAGAGTCTGCATCAGTAGAGTCTGCCCAGGTTCTCTCTCTCAGCATAGTCATCTGCAGGAACAGTACGGGAACAGCACGAATCTGGAACACTTTGTGCTTACCTGTGCCTTTATAGCCTTTACTCTTGCACTTACTGTGGCACATGACACCGTGTTAGTCACAAGCCTTTAGATAAGGGAAAATGAGACATCCACCCAATCGTAGCAATTGCTGCGAAGGAAACCAATACGGGTTCCTCGAAAGAAATTCCTCGCAGTCGAAGAAAAATTCGTCCTAGTCCGGGACTTGGACCAGGAACCATTGCCTTTCTGGGGCAGCCACTTCAATGTACTGCCCGGGTTTGACGAACGCCCGGGTTTAGCCCCGGACCAGGACGAATTTTTCTTCAACTGCGAGGCATTTCTTTCGAGAAACCCGTATGTGTTTCCTTCGTAGCAACTGCTATGATTGGGTGGATGTCTCATTTTCCCTTAATTACTTCTCTCCACCTTGCAGGTTTCCGCAGAACTATTACATCAAACCTTTAGGTAGTGTAGTCACTATCCACCATGATCGCATTGAAAGCAACTGTGGTTCTGTCTAATGCAGTTGAAACAAGCAGTAGTTTTGTTTTGACTCAGTGCAACGTCACCAACATGGTGGAAGCTGCTGAGGATGAAAGTAATTCTACCGCAGCCTGCACGCTGGCATCAAACCTGCTGGCACATCTCAATAGATGGATGCTCTGTTGCCAACCAATGCACTAGTGAAAGAATCATTTGAATGTGCATGCAGTATAGAAAAACATGTCTCAGATGAAGATTATGTGTCTTGTGCTGCGGCCACACGGCAAAGCAAGCATGAGGCCTTCGTCGCCGCGAGCACTGATCTGTCACGAGATGACAATTGCAGCTTCCGCACCACTACTGTGCTAAATACAAACAGGATTTGTTTATACAGTAAATAAATGCGTGATGGTTTGATAACCATCTGTTCCTTGTTTTTTCAATACTCTCGATAATTTGACATTCAATTCATTTCGAACTTTCTTTTGGTCCTATGAAATCCGAATGAACGAGCTTTTACTGCATAACAAAATTACCTCTACAACAAAATTTTCCATGTTCTGGACGAATGCCTACCTTTAATGTGCATTGTGCACAACTCTACAGTGAATCGTCCTGTGTACCTCACTGTGTCCCATCTAAAATTGCACCACAGACCAGGTTTCATCTACAGGAAAGACAACTACAACGAATTTGCCTGCACAATGAAATTAGGCATCCCCGATGGCTAACTTGTTGTCGTACAACCAATACAGCTAGCGGTGTAGCAACTGCCCTCCACGGCAGCTACTGAGCTACGGTCAGCACCAATACGGTCAGCCATCCAATATATGCCCTGAAAGCTTGAAAAGAACTTATTCAGAACAAAGCGTTCAGAAATTTGTTGAACTAATCTCTGGTTATCGATGATAAACAACATAACAGGATAAATAAATAACAGAATAAAATGTCGTAACAAGCTCTTCCAAAATTTTCTGAGTAGCAGAAGTGAAGATGACTTTCGGTCTTTCGAAACTGAGCGTAACAAATTAAATTCTGATATTAAACGCTCTAAACGAGAATATTACGCGAACAAATTTTTTGCTGTCATGGGAAATTCAAATCTCATGTGGAAAGCGATCAATGAAGTAATTAACAAAGGCGCTATCGCAAAAAAAGTTGAATTTCAGCATAGTGAATTGTCAGATATTGAGGTTTCAAATACTTTCAATTTTCATTTTATTGATGCTGGTGCGTCCTTACAAAATGATACGTCGGTCTCTTGCACGGAATATATATTAAATCGATGTTCTTCTATGGTGTTCTTGGCGCCTACTGAGCAGCACGAGATACAGACCATAATCTTATCGTTGAAAGACAGTTGTGCTTCAGGTGAAGATGACATAAAAGTGAAGCCGTTGAAAGCCATCAGTGAAATTGTAAGCACGCCTCTTGCACATATCTGTAACTTAATTCTTTCTAACGGTGTGTTTCCAGATAAGATGAAGCTAGCTCGGGTGACTGTCATTCATAAAAGTGGCCCAGTTAACGACATTAATAACTACAGGCCAATATCCGTTCTTTCTGTCTTCACGAAAATTGCTGAGCATGTAATTAATAAAAGACTTTGTGAGTTTCTAAACACGTACAAAATAATAGCTCAGGAGCAATATGGTTTCTGTAAGACTAAATCTTCAGAAACCGCTTTACTTGATATTAAAGAACAAATCCTTGACAACATAGAAAACCGAATGTTAACTCTAGGTATCTTTCTAGATTTTAGGAAGGCCTTCGCTTGCATGCAACATGATGTGCTTTTGAAAAAGCTACCTCTTTACAGAATTCGTGGTGTCGCATTATCCTTAATAAAGAGCTATCTCACCTCTAGAACACAGTACACAACAATAAATGGAGTTAGTTCCAAAATTCAGCACATTAAGTACGGCGTGCCGCAAGGATCTGTCTTGGGGCCTGTTTTATTTTTACTCTATATTAATGATACTGTCAATATTCAAGGCTGTTCCAATATTATATTATACGCTGATGATACAAACGTGTTCTTCTCAGGAAGGGAAATAGCAAATCTTTTTGAGCACGCTAACATCTGGTTACAGCAACTAAGCTTGTGGCTAAATGCGAATAAACTACAATTAAACATAACTAAAACTAAGTATCTAGTGTTTAAATCAAAAGGAACAATAATCCACCTTCAATTAACACTCCAATTTCAGAAGGTCAACCTCGAACAGGCACCAACAGCCAGATTTTTAAGAATTATATTTCATGAAAATATGTCCTGGTCACCGCACGTAGATGTTCTTAGAAAAAATATTGCTCGTGCTGTCGGTGTGCTAAACAGGTTGCGATATTTGCTACCGATAAATGTGAAGCACAATATTTACAACGTGCTTATACATTCTCGATTAACTTATTGTTTTCTAGTTTGGTCAACCACTACACAAACTAACTTCGGATCAATTCAAACACTTCAAAACCGCGCACTGCGCGCGATAGGTAACTTAGAACGTACTGATAGCACTAAACCATTCTATAACAAATATAAAATATTAACAGCATCAAAACTTCACACTTACAAATTATTCCTCGAAATTTCGCGGCAATTCTGGGAAGACAAATGTTCCTTCCAAAGTAAATACCATGGCAGAATGACAAGCTATAAACTCAGAAAAACTCTGATAGGTAAACCACGTTGCAGAACTAAATACTGAGATCAAAAACTAGCAGTTCAACTTCCTAACCTTCTAAACGACTACCCCTTGGTATTGGACCTGCTAAATTCTGGAATTTCAAAGAGCTTTAAGAAAACGGTAAAAGAATTGTTACTATCCGAAGAGTAATAGAAATGTTCACCTACAAGTATAGAAAATTTCGCACATGTTTTTTTTTGTTGTTGTTGTTTTAGAAAACTGTGTAAACTTTAACCTTCAGCTACAGGTATGGAAAATTTCGTACGTTTTTTTTCCCTGTTGTTGTTATGCTTCGAATGATTAGAAAACTGTATAAACTTTAACCTTTTTTCTTTCTTCTTACGCGAATTGTGTACTCAAGCGATGGAAAATGTGTACTACTTTAATTTCATGTGTGCTCTCCTGAAATCCTGCCACTGCCATTTTGCTGCCAATGTACGGGTGGCACGGCCTAGTCAGGCAAATGTTTGCCTTTAGCCGTGTCCCCTAAGATAATCTGTTCATTGTCTTAAATAAATTAATAAAGAAAAAGAAAGAAAGAAAATAAAGCTGACCACAAATTACTAGAGCTCAGTAAAGTTTTCACTCACTCACTCACTCACTCTCAAACACTTTTTTTCTTTTCAATCAATCGAGGCCTTCTCCTAATCTTCTTCGGAACTACCAGACGCTTGCATATGTCATCATATGCAAAATTCCCAAAGACAGCTGCTCCTCGCCGATAGCTTACGTCAATCAACCAAGAAGGGGGTTGGAATGACGGCGAGTGCACTGAATGACAACAAAGTTGTTCACGGCCACCATTTACAACGTGCTGTATCATGGCTTACAAATAGAGAATCGTGGCATGTGCAGATGTTAGGAATTTGTCTGCATTATATTTTCTAGTGTTGTCAATAAAAAGTAGGTGCAAGGTATGTCAGTAGTGTATTGCAAAGCTCTTTTAGTAAAGCTTACATGCCTAAGAGATCAGTTGATTTGTCCGCCTTCTGCGGGTTTTGCTGATCGTCATAGGTTGCATATATACAGTTGAGCCTGACTATATCGAACCCGCTTACATCGAATTATTCTATATATCGAACAAAATCTGGGCACGGTATAGTTACAATGAGTATATATAGCAAAAATTACGCTTGCATCGAACAAAAATAGCAGCGACTCTCGATATATTGAACGTCGAGCGGCGGAAAAGTGCCCCCAGAAGTTGGCTTTCCCTCGCGGATGTGGGGAAACCCGACGGCGCGGCTCTATCCAACCGCTCTCCCTACCGTGACCGCGCTGCTTCGAACGAGCCGCCAACACCCCCCTGCAAAAAGTGATCCTGGCCCCCCCCCGCAGCGCTTGCTCAGACAGTCAATCAGAGGCTCTTGTGCCCTCGTTGTGCAAAATGACGAAAGTGCAAGTTGTCTCAGTGCTTTTCTGGTCCATTGTGTGTGTGCCTTGTGGGCCTTCTCCGGCAGTGCTGCTGTGATGAAGCGGCAGAACTTGCTTTTTGTCGTGAAGCTTGAAATCATAAATCATAAATCGGGTCGAACGCGGTGAGAATTCGGATGTGTCCCCGCAGCGTGAATGATTCTGAGGACCACTCTCAGGACGATCTTGAAGAATAAGGGCGAAATTAGGGCTAAAGCGGCCAAACTCTCGCCCCGGTGTCTGTGGCGCCCGACGCATACGCACGGCCGTGTATGAGTGGTTCATCCGAAATTGCTTCAGCCGTGCCAGCTTCCGTGTGCTCGGTGACGACTGTAAATTCTGATGAATGCGATGCAGCCGTTGCCGGTGTTGCCGAAGCTTGGAGCGAGCTGTCAGAATTTCCGGAAGCTGTTGACGAATCAACAGTGGAGGAGTTTGTGAGTGCAAATGATGGTGTTGCGACCACGAAAGAGCCCGGAAACGAAGACTACATTGCCGACATCATACCGAGCACAAGTCAAAGTGGGCACAATGAGGAAAGCAACGACGGTCTTTTGCCTACATCTTCCGAAGTGATTAATGCACTCGCACTAGTCCGGTGCTTCTGCGCAAATGCAGAAGGTTGTGGCCTCAGCTGCTCTGACTCCTTAGACAATGTGGACAAGTGCATGTGTCGCAGGCAGCAAAATTGCCCAAGCAGAAAGAAATGCAGGACTATTTCATGCGAAACTAAGCTAGTTTCATCAATAAAGTGATATTATAAATGGTATGTGCTTTTATGAAATCCAATTATTCAGCAGGATTATATCGAATTATGCTCTATATTGAACTGATAGGCATTTTTTTGCGAGTTTGATATAGCTGGGTTCGACTGTAGTGTCAATTCTCTGTGGTCCTGACATGTGTTTCCCAAACCTCACGAACGCATGCGGCCTTGAGCGCACCTAGGTACGCTATATATTTTCGGCGAATTTGAACAACACTAAAAACTTGTGTGAAAAAAGTAAGAAAAGGAAAAAGTTTGCAGCGCTTACTGAGAAGCCCCGAGCCGCGAATTGTCCGCTCATTGTCTCGTCTGCGTGCCTCCTGCCATCTGAAACTAGCGCTCCCGGGTAAATACTAAGAGTGGTGAGACCCCGGCTGCCATAACAATGCGGCTCTAAGCCTCGCACATAGCAGGCGTCCTTGGCAGTTCCCATACATGTCCTCGGCCTTTCTACAGCTTTGGACAGTGCTTATACAGCGGAACCCTGATTATGCTACTTTCTCAGGATCACGAAAAGGCATCGTAAAATCCTAACATAAGTTGTGCCTATAAAAATGTGACGGATTTACGAGAAACTTCAATGTAAACTACTAACATACTCTGCAGGGCCTGGAAACCCTATTTAACAAAAGAGTAAATGCAATAAGAATTAATGCTGCAGTACAGGTACCAGTCATGCTTTATTCAAACGAACCTTTACAGCACTCCACTGGCCACTGCCGCGATTCCCGCCAGCCAGCGCAAACATTAAAAGTCTGTAAGTTTCTTTTGGACCTCGTTTGATCCGTCAACCAAGAGCTTTCGCTCGAGTTGGGCAATGTTCAAAAGGAGGCATCGCACGAAGAGATGAAGTTCCAGATGCTGTCTATGTGCCGTAGCACCTCGGCGAACATGGTAGGCACAGGCACAGCATCTGTGGCATTGTCGTTGTCCTTGTTCGATGCTGCAGTGGTGTCGGCACTAGGCAAAGCCTCCTCGATGGCATCATCCAGTGACCCCTCGCTGCAGATCGCAACGTTGTCATCGGCTTCCACGTACTCGGCGAAGGTCGCAGTGAGGTTTAAACCCTCGAAATCGTCGACCGCGAAGCCTGCATCGGCCTCGAGTGGCAACGAGGTTGTTGCGTCCCCAGCAGTGGAGGCAGTCTCTCGCTTAAAGCTACAGTGCTCGAACGAGTTAGCGATAGTGCTTCACGACACTGCGTTCCACGAACTGGCAATAAAATGCCTGGCGTCGAGCAAAGTGATCTTTTTTTCCGACTCGCTGCGCTCCATAGCTGCCAGCCGACGCTGCACTAACCGCTTCTGGTACCTTTGCTTGACGCGCTTAATGATGCTGGCATCCAGAGGCTGCAGCCGGCTTGTGCAGTTGGGCGGCAAAAAAAAAACCAACCCTTATGTTCCTCAGGCTTGACGTATCGGGTGGGTGACACGGTGCGTTGTCCATGAAAAGCAATATTTTCCTCACCTTAGCACCCATTTTGTTATCCAGCTGCTGCAAAAAATTGCTGAAGAGCCAAGACGTCATCCCCACCTTTTTGTTGAAGTTGTAGCTGCACGGCAGCGTCTTCAAGTTCTTGAAGCACGGTGGCTTTGCAAACTTTCCAACAACGAGAACAGGCAGCCTCTCGGAACCGTCCTCGTTAGCACAGAATAGTGCCATCACACGCTCTTTAGTACGCTTGCCACCATGACAACTGCCCCCCTTAAACACAAGGGTTTGCTCGCGCTACACATGGTAAAAAATACCACTCTCATCGGTGTTGAAAACGTCGCAGGGTTTGTCCACTCCACTCGTTCACCATCAAAACGTCCACGGAAGTGGTTTCTCCGCAGGAGCGGCTGTACACAATCCTGTAAAGTTTTTAACTGCATTAAATAGTTTATTTTGGTTTGGGTGAGGAACACCTGGATCTCGGCGTCAGCCAAAACTTGGTACTGCAGTAGCAACTTGGATGTAATAATAATAATAATATATGGGGTTTTACGTTCCAAAACTACTTTCTGATTATGAGGCACGCCGTAGCGGGGGACTCCGGAAATTTTGACCACCTGGGGTTCTTTAACGTGCACCTAAATCTAAGTACACGGGTGTTTTCGCATTTCGCCCCCATAGAAATGCGGCCGCCGTGGCCGGGATTCGATCCCGCGACCTCGTGCTCAGCAGCCTAACACCATAGCAACTTGGATGTGAGGGGCATGAGGAGGTCATGCGCAGTTCACTTGTCTGGAAATGGCCACTGATTTTTTTTTTTTCAGCTTATATTACTTAGGCAATAGAATGCAACCTTTGGGAGGTTCCTTTGCCAGTCCACCTTTACTCAAGTTGCTGCAATTTTTAAGCATTCAGCCATATGTGCACAAAATTCCATATCCCTTGCACTCTGCTCCATGTTATTCTGAGTTTTTCATTAACCTTTTCAGGGTCGATTTTTTTCGCCATATGCTACCTGCCCAGGGTCGATGTATTTTACTGCAGATTCCAATTCCTCTGAGGGACCTATTTCGAAAAAAATTCGCCGTAATTTTTCTACGGTGGCCGTAAGTGAGAAAAAGATATTTTGCGTTGGTATATATGTACTCTTTATTCATGAATAACAACAATAAAAAAAGGAAATTACCTTATAAGAATTAAGAATTTGATGCATTGTTATAGTTCAAGGCTTAGAATATGCACACATGAGAATATTCCTCAAGTCTCAAGTGTTCCTGCTCTTACACTAATATTTACCTCCATAGCCTAATCGAACTGCATAGGTGAGCGCACCCAAGAAAACTGTGTGGTTGTGTGCTCGTCAAAAAAAGCAAAACGTGAGACAAACTTCCGCTAATCTTCATCTTATCGCCAACCAGAGGCAATTAGATATTGCGAGTCTAAAAAAAAAGAAAAAAAGAAAATGCATGCAGGGCGGCATCCTTCCTATGCTCACCCCTGTGAGCACTAAATGAGCGAGAAACAGGTGGCCGCCCTTTGAGTGATTAGTAACGAGAGAGCCATCAGTTTTGCAAGTGCAAGAAGCTGAAGCCGCCCGCAGAACAAAACCCAAACCACTGCACGCGCGCCAATGCGCAAGCGGTAGTATATAAATGCACCGGAGCAAACTAGCTCTAAGACAAACCATGCAACAAAAATCGAGAGAGTGAGGCGCGCGAAAAAAATTCCCTGTATTTCCGCATAGTTGCAGCACACGACAGAAAAGAAAAAGTTAGGAAATTGGCACGCTTTTTAAACGTACACACAGCGCCGTAAATATACAGCATCGACCATTTTTGGACTTGTTTGCGGCACCGTATATTTATGTCACTGACCTTCATAGGGTTAACTACGACTTCAAATTGAAACGGTGAAGCAGTTTTTTACAGAGCCAATTACAATGCCTAAAGTAAACTCGAGTTACTACAGTGTAGCTTAGGCTGCCTAGATATAAAAAATTCAGCACCTTCTGCCTTACCATGTCTCTATCCAGCGTTGTTTAATTATACAAACGGAGAACTATTAACTTCTTCGGTACATAAAGGAGAACCTCGCAAACCTTCATAACGAAGATACCACAACCATTACATATTTCACTTGATTTTTGAGCCTTCATAGGAAAATTATATTTTCAATATGTCCCATACTACTAATAATTGACACTTTGGCTTCTTTCTGGCTGTAGACATACGGCCCAAAAGTCATATTTCACTAACAAATTTGGGGCCCAGCAGCCTGTGTCAGTTCGCCAAACATATTCATCATGTATATTGCTCAAGCAACAAGCACCAGTAAATTGCTTAAGTGAGTTGAACGTGTAGCATGGAAAAGGGCATACTGGTGCATTCCTTCTCGTACTCTGCGGACAGCTGTAAGCCTCAATTAGCTTTACTTCAAATTGCCACCACTTCAACTAAACACATGAAGAACTGCCTAAGTTTGAGAAGCAGTTAAAGAAGCGAGTGGTGCTGGTACAATCTAAACTGCTAAAGTCCTTGTGTTACTGCCGAGCTTTTCTGTGAAGAAACAAAAAAATTCTATGCGACTTCTATACAGAAGTTAGGAAAAAGCAGGCAGGTGAAAAGCAATTGGCAACTACGGCGTTGATTCTAAGAACGCTAGAGAGATGCTGCTAGAATTCACAGAAACGAACAAGCTGCGAATAATGAACACCTTTTTCAGGAAGCGTAGGAACAGAAAGTGGACCTGGAAAAGCCCTAATGGTGAAACAAGAAATGAAATTTATTTCATATTTTATGCCGATCCCAGCATAGTGCAGGATGTAGAAGTGATAGGTAGGGTAAAGTGCAGTGATCATAGGTTAGCGAGGGCTACGATTCACCACAATTTGGAGAGAGAAAGATTAAAATTGGTCATGAAGAAACGGGTCAACCTAGAGGCAGTAAGGGTAAAAGCAGAGAAATTCAGGCTGGTACTTGCAAACAAATATGCAGCCTTAGAACAGAGAGATGATGAAAATGACATAGAGGTAATGAATGAAACTGTAACTATGCTGACTACAGAGGCAGCAATTGAAGTGGGAGGCAAGGCACTAAGGCAACCAGTAGGCAAGCTCTCCCAAGTTACAAAGGACCTAATAAAGAAACGACGAAGAATGAAAGTGTCCAACTCAAGAGATAAGATAGAATTTGCGGAAAAGTCAAAACTGATCAACAAGGCGAAAATAAGTGATATTCGAAATTATAACATGAGACAGACTGAAGAAGCCATAAAAAATGGACGCAGCCTGAAATCCGTAAGGAAGAAACTTGGCGTAGGACAAACCAAAACGTATTCACTGAAAGATAAGCACGGTAATATCATCAGCAATCTCGAAGGTATAGCAAGAGCAGCGGACGAATTCTATACTGACCTGTACAGTACCCAGAGGACTCGGGATACCTCCATTCATAACAGTATTGAACCAGATACAGAAACTCCTCCTATAACTAGCGACGAGGTCAGAAGGGCCGTGCAAGACATGAAACGTGGAAGAGCGACAGGAGAAGATGGAATAACAGTGAAATTGATCAAAGATGGAGGAGACATAATGCTTGGAAAACTGGCAGCTCTCTATATGAAGTGTCTATCGGCTGCAAGGGTCCCAGAACACTGGTAGAATGCAAACATTATACATTAGAGCACCGCTGTTACGTTCCTCACTGCTGCATTTTCCCGGCTGCTACGTCGTTTTCATCCGGTCCCAGCATAGCTTCCATAGGATCCAATGTATAAGGAACCCCGCTGTTACGTAGCAGCTGTGAAAACGTTCCTGCATGATACGTCGCAACTTAGCCCCCCGAACCCGCCTGGGCTAAAGTAGGCAACGCGCTCCAACCGCCATTTTGGCTTTTGACGAGTTTTGGCCGGGCTTGGCTATGGAACTGGCTGCAAGAAGCCGCACACCAGTTCGAGAGGCCGCCATCGAACTGGCGTGCGGCTTCTTGCAACCAGTTCCATAGCCAAGCCCGGCCAAAACTCGCCAAAAGCTAAAATGGCGGTCACATACGACGTCTACGTCGCCGTGGATGCTGTCGTCGTGACGTCAGAGTGTCAGAGCATCGCCGAGATCGTTGGGAACTCGGTCGCGAGTGAAGCCGCAGATTGCGATGCACGAGCCGTATGATGCCGGGGAGTTGCCAAATCCTAGCTTTGGAGAAGCTGTCGCGGCTCTGGACCTCCTCTGCAGGTACGTCGCACCTCACAGCGACGCTGACAGCAATGCTGCCTTCCAGGCTATTGAGAAACGTGTGGCAATTTCTAGCGAGCGAAAGAAACGGCAAGCCACCATTCTGGACTTTTTTAGGTCTTAAGCGCACTCTGTGGAAATAAATTGTCTATAGTTGAAGCTGCACTTTTTTTAAATTCATTTTCAGGGCTTTCCTCACTGTTGCGTTTTGCCGGCTGTTATGTTTTTTTTCCCCTATCCGGTGAAAAACGTATGAATGGGGTTCCACTGTACTAATCAACAAAAACAGAGACGTTAAAGAATTTAAAAATTATAGGCCAATTAACTTACTCCCAGTATTATATAACATACTCACCAAGATAATCTACAATAGAATAACGGCAACAGTGGACTTTAGTCAACCGAAGGAACCGCCTCTGACACCGCTCAAACTGCAGCGGACGGCAGGCACGATTCCATGCCCTGGCGTCACGTGAGCGACACCCGCAGTGCCCTTGTAGTTCGTTCTTGGGGCTAATACAGGTCTCCCAGATACGAAGTAATACAGGGTAGGAGTCCATAAGGACATAGCGGGCGACATTGACAAATTCTACAGCATTAATGATAGCAGTAGCCATCCATGTCACATGCATGTCATCAATAAGGTAATCGAGAAATCCGTAGAGTACAATCAGCCCCTCTATATGGCTTCCACAGATTACGAAAAGGCATTTGATCGAGTAGAGATACCAACACTCATAAAGGCATTACGTAATCAAGGAGCCCATCAAGGTGTAATCAAGGAGTAAATATCTTCAAAAATATCTAAGAGAGATTCCACAGCTACCTTAATTCAACACAAGAAAAGTAGAAAAATACCTATAAAGAAAGGGGTCAGACAAGGAGACACAATCTCTCCGATGCTATTCACTACGTGCTTGGAAGAAGTATTCAAGCTACTAAACTGGGAAGGCTTAGGAATAACGATCGACGGAAAATTCCTCAGCAACCTTCGGATTGCCGATGACATTGTTCTATTCAGTAACACTGCCAGGTTAGTTATAACAAATGACTGAATGTTAAAGGACAGAGTGTAAGAGTTGGGTTGAAGATTAATACCGTATTTACACGATTGTAAGTCGACCCCTTTTTTTAAATTTGAAAGTCTGAAGTTGGGGGGTCGACTTACAATCGAAACCAAAACATGGCGCCGCCAATAAAAACGATACCAACGGGAGCTACAATGTCGTTACAATTTTATGTTTCCTCTGTGGCCCTACCCGTATCTTTTCGCTATCCCGCGTGTTTGCTCGCTTTTCGGATGGGTTTTTCAACATTTTTGAGAGTTTTACAGTGCATGCAACAATGATGGGTGAGGGGGTGTCGCTAGTTGATGGAAGCGCCGCTGTTCCCATATGCGGCGGCACCCTCAGAACGGCGGCGCTTGCGGAGAGCATCGGTAGTTCATGGAAGAGCAGACAGCGCTTGCGGGTTTCTCTTTTCTGTTTAAAGGCTAGACGCGTTCCACTTGACTGCCGGCTACGTGCTACTTCTATGCTTCCCCAGTAGTCATGAGTGCTCCAGGCCCACTAATAGTTTGGGACTCGTTCACAGCAGCGTTCAAGAGGGCTGCCATCCTTTACGCCGAAGAAACAAATCACTGCGCAGCGGGCCGCAATTTCGGTGTTTCTAAACGGGTGGTGCGAGAGTGGCGACTGCAGCAAAGCGAAATTTTCACCTGTGACGGCAAGTGAGAAATTTCCCACGTGCCGAAGTCTGGACGCTTTCCGGAGCTGTACGCTAAGCTCTCGGCGTACGTCGCTGAAATGCGTGATCGGTCCCTGCCAGTGAAGTGCGACATGGTCATGAAACAAGCCCGGACCTTCGCCTTAATTTTAAGGTTCTGCTCCGCCATGAGTACAACGAGTGGCTGGCGGCAGAAGACTGCAAAATTACGCCAACCGACGTCAAAAGAGCCTCCCTGACGGCTGCGTGTGGTTAGGTGCATTTGGCGTGGGCTGCTGTTCTGCAAGATGTTTGCCAAATTTGAAATTTCGCTGGACCACGAAGCGCTGTGGGACCGCAGCAACGATGACGATGGCAGCACTAGTGAAGACGAGTAGTCCAGTGACCATGTCAGCTACTAATAAATTTTCTTTATCGAATGCGCCCTCGGGTATGCACTCTTTTTTTTTTTTTCAGTCACGCGATATGGGGGGGTTGACTTACATTCGAGTCGACTTACAATCGTGTAAATACGGTATGCAGAAGACAAAGATAATGATGAATAACCGGGCAAGGGAACAAGAGTTAAGGACCGCCAGTCAGCCTCTAGAGTCTGTGAAGGAGTACGTTTGCCTATGCCCCTTAATCACGGGGAACACTGATCGTGAGAAGGAAATTCATAGAAGAATAAAGATGGGTTGGATCGCATACAGCAGATATTGTCAGCTCCTGACTGGAAGCTTACCATTATCATTGAAAAGGAAGGTGTACAATCAGTGCATTTTACTGGTGCTGACATATGGGGCAGAGGTTCGGAGACTGACAAGGAAGCTTGAGAACAAGTTAAAGGGCTTCTCACCAGGCCCCAAAACAAATTTTGCTTATACGCTGGAAGTTGTTACGTGTCCTCTAGAGATCGTTCTGCCGAAACAATTTTTCAAACCGGCTCATTAATAGCCGAGACAGAAATATTTCAGTGCCGCAAACTCCTCATTTCAGCAGGCGGGCTCCACTGCCAAGCAAGACGCTCTCTCCACTCACCCCGTCTAGCCTACGCAAGTAAAATTCCTTCCCTGCGTTCTCCCATATGGGACCTTGAGGATCGCGTGGCGTATACGTCACAGGCCACGCCTTCATTGTTATTTTTTTCGTCTGACTTTGTTTTTTCGGCACTACGCACCACCGCCAACGGCGTCGCGCGTCAGCTGTTTCGTTCGCACAGCACACAATTTTGTGCGCTGTGCACAAGAAAATATGACTAGCAGTATAATTCAGCGCTACACGAATATTGAGGCAGAACAAGGGCATCACAGAGCATGATCACGTGCTGGAACATGGTAGAAAATGGCATAGTTTCGGTACCTGCAAACTTGACCGCACGACCGTAGGAGCAAGCAGACGAAGCGGAAAAGTACATCTCTTTTGCTTCGGTGCGAAGTAAAATAAAAAACACGTAGACATTCCGTTTGTGTTTTATTATTTCTTTAAACTTCAATTCGTCAATTCAAGCAATAGATCACACAGATAACAAATGTTGTCTTGACCGATTCTCGAAGTCGCATGTCACCACGAACAACGTCGCACTGCGGACACGACAACGCAGGCACACGACTACATCACTGTCTGGTTTAAAGGGACACTAAAGGCAAATACTAAGTCAAGCTAAAGTGACAGATTAGTGCTAGAGAATCTCTAAGGCATCAATATTATTGTGAACAGAGCCTTATTATTCGAGAAATATAGGTAAATGCAGGACACGATCAGAGACGCCCCCAGGATATTCAAGCACTTGCCCGATGACGAAAGCACTCCTCAGTCAAATTCTGTCACTAGTATTCAACTACTCGTTGCAAGAAACATCCTCATATTTTATTAAGATGAAATAAGATGCTACTTGTCTAGTTCCATTTTATGTTTAGGAAAATGAACTCACTGAAATTTCCGTTGACGACAACGCGGGTGGTCAAAAGGTCTCGTTCTCGCTCGTCTATGCGCCACCCATGCTTTCGTGTTTCAATATTTCCCTGATCGCATAGTGCTGTGCTGGTTTTGTTGATTCGCAAAACTAGCACAAGCTGTTCCTTAAGTGTTCCCGCCGCGCTTAAAGTGTTCCTTTAAGCGCGGCGGCTGCGAGGAAAAGAAAAATTTGAAATTTCAAATGTTTCTGCCGCGTGTAGCGATGTAATACTTTGCAGACATGATCGTTATCGCACAATGTATGCTCTGCGCCTGTCAGCTCAAAATGGCCAGACCTGGTGAGGGGCCCTTTAAGGACCACGCAAAGAGTGATGGAACGAGGAATGCTAGGCATGACGTTACGCGACAGAAAGAGAGTGGTTTGGATCAGAGAGCAAATGGGTATAGCCGACATTCTAATTGACGTTAAGAGAAAAAAATGGCGCTGAGCAGGTCATGAATGCACCGGTTAGATAACCGTTGGACCATGAAGGTTACAGAATGGGTACCAGTAGAAGGAAAGCGCAGTAGAGGACGGCAGAAGACTAGGTGGTGCGACGAAATTAGGAAATTTGCGGGTGCTAGTCGGAATCGGTTGGCGCAGGACAGGGGTAATTGGAGATTGCAGGGAGAGGACTTCATCCTACAGTGGGCATAAGATAGGCTGATGATGATGGTGTACCACGGCGTCTCGTTCCCAACACTGTTCGTAGACGCACATCAGACTTTTTTTGTAGCTTCAAGAAACTTGTCACAAGACTAGCTTTGGTTTTATGGGGTGGGCACGAAGCATCATGACCGAGTTGTATGCATTGTGGGGATGCACGACTCTCGCGCGTCCCCTGATATGTTTTTCCCGCATGGCGCGTTTCCTGTAATCCCGCTTCGGCACGTGGCCTGCGTGACGCCCGCGGCGGTCGATGTGGTTGAAGCGCAGCGCGAGAGATGGTGCGAGTGTTGCGCTGCTAACGCCGCCGACAGGCGGGGTTACTTGGGCGTGGGGAGACAAGGCGCTTCCTCTTTCCCGGCGGGTCGACTACCAGCAAGGACGTCCCGCGTGCACCGACCCATGCTTCTGCGAGACTGTCTCGCGTGGCCACCTTCGAACGCGCCACCGTCGGCGTGACCGTACACGCGAACGACCAGGCGTTGGGATCCAGCATGGGGCGAACATATTCGCTTGCTATGCGGTCGCGGTGAGTCGGACTTCTAGATTTGTCACGCGCCCATCGGCATGTTTTGTGGATAGCAACTCGGCTAGCAGGCATTGATCTATGAAAGGTGCAATAAATGCCCTTGTGATTGTTTGCACTAATGTGTTGTCGTTACTTTGTCCCAAGAGCACGGAGGACAGCCCACAGCATTTGCGCAGACGTACGATAGGCCACCTGCCAGATTTAATATAGCCATTATGTAATTTGGAGAAAAGCTACAAGCAAAACTTTCTATGCAATAAATAAAATGCTGTTGCAAAACCCAAGTCCCCTATTAAACTGAGAACCTCATTGGCACTCAGTATAACAGAACGTCAACCATTCATTAAATTCAGAGGGAAAGAAAGTTCTTCATTCTATTTAAAAAGGTGCTGAACTATACGTTAGCTTTGGCGAAAAAACACAGAGCACGGTTTAGCATATGTTGCTGTTAACATTTCAGCGAAGTTTTGCAATCGTGCGCGGCACATGAATCTCGCAAGTGGAGTGCAAAGTTGCCTTTCTCTCAAATGCTCTTTTGTCAACAGAAGCCTGCTTCTTACTTTTTCTGGATGCATTATTTCGCACTATAGCAGATTCCCATATGCGGCTGCTATTGGCCAATAGCCGACATCAGTCAAGAAGGCTGTTTGCATCAGTGCAATTCTTCCTACTGTTACTGTGTATATTTGACAATGTTTAGTAAACAGGCTGAAGTAAGCGAAAATGTGTTTTCGAATTTTGATAATAATTATGTGCTTCCGGGAGGAGCCGACTATTGTCTGCTCACGCTCGGCCATGGCCACCTGTGTAGGATCTAAACTTGGCCACCCTGCTAATTGGCATCGTAGCCGTTGGATCTCGCTAATTTCGGCATATTTTCAACATTCAACTAGCTTCAAAATGTGCAAAACTTAAGGTCAGACCACACGCACGTTTGCCAGCAAGTGCCCACTCATGGCCACTCCTGGTTAGATGCCTTCACAGACTTCACTTTGTAATTGCGCTTCAAAATGCGTAAGTTTGACGTGGCTGCTATCCATCGGTCAAGCTGGTGCAGGACAAAGCCGATTTGCACCATGTAGCACGGCCAGACTGGAGCACGTGAGTGCGAGCATGCATCAAGCCCTGTCGTGCACAAAGCAAACGCTGCGCATATGCACTGCAGTTGCATGTAGCTGCAGTCTGCTACGTAGCGTAGATACTACGGCGGCCCCGAGGTGCCACGATGAGGCCACTAGCTGAGCACACTGCGGCTCGCTGAGGACAACTGTGTTTGGCTTGCGTTTAGTGTGTCATAGTTGCCAAAATCAGAAGTAGTGGCGTCATGTGAACATCCAAAATCAAATTTATCTGTGCGCCATGGTGATGTCCAATAGGCGGAGTGTTGTGGGCACATCCCGCTCCTCCATTGCCTTCGCATTGAGGAAAGAGTGGAAGCACCGCAAAGGGGGTGTTTGATTGCCAATAACTCCGCTTCTGTCGAACATAGTCAAATACTTTTTGTGGCAAAACATTTCTGAAACAGCCCATGCGCAGCCGCATGTCGTTCTTTAGATGACGTCTTTAATGGAAACTTTCAGTTAGATGCGGAAAAGGGCCTCGAACAAAAATGAAGGTACTAACACTAACTTAGTTGCCAAAATCAGAAGTAGTGGCGTCACGTGAACATCCAAAATCAAATTTGTCTGTGCGCCACGGTGACGTCCAATAGGCGGAGTGTTGTGGGCACATCCCGCTCCTCCGTAGCCTTCGCATTGAGGAAAGAGCGGAAGCACCGCAAAGTTGTATTCGCACACTCCTAAAAGTAATGGATTGCACTTGCAATCTCGCCAAGTTCTTACAGCTGCATGTTTATAGCAATGCACATTACTTCTTTTTAAGCTAAAGCTTTCTTTGCCTATCTCTCTCCCTTGACACTGCGGTTGGCATCGGCAGTTCCAACTCAACACCGCTTCGGTTTGAAAATAGCATTTTCAGTACCTTCATTTTTGTTCGAGGCCCTTTTCCACATCTAACTGAAAGTTTCCGTTAAAGACGTCATCTAAAGAACGACATGCGGCTGGGCATTCACAGCTATTTCTTCTTTGAGAGCTTGTGATATATTTTAATATCAGTGGGAAACGTAAATATGATATTGAAGCGTTTTTGTTGGCTGGAAGCAGAAACTATTGCGGCATGCCGGCATTTTGCAAAAGCCTTGCTATTACAACTGCAGCATCAGCTACACGCATGCCAAGAATCTGAAAGTTACTATTTTTTATGCCGCTTTGTCGGAAAAAGTCCTAAGTTTGAAAGAAAGAATGCCATTGTGAACCGTTATCAGCATCAACTCGTCACGCTTTCATGCTTCGTAACTTCAGAGTGCGGCTTTTTTTTGTTTTTTTAAAGTGATTGGGGTTGAAGTGTTTGTTTTACCAGAATGATTCATTTGAATATGTTTGTTATATCTGGACGCAGTTTCAACAGGCAGGGTCAGAAAATCTAACTGCTATGAAATGTAGTTGTAACCAATATATCATTGTATCCGGGATCATTATAAATAATTTCAACTCTACATCGTTACTTCAGCATCGTCATTCCATCGTTGTCATGCCGTCGTCAATATGGGTGGGGGATCAGCATGTCCAAGTAACACGAGTTTATGTTGAGGGAAGATTTTCCAGTGAAAAGGTGCGTAACTTGGTTGTGTGTTCCATACTTGAAATGGTTGCTAAACAAGAAGAGCATTTTTTGCAAGCGTTAATGAAAGATTCACTAAGACCAATTCCCATAGCATGTGAGATCCGTATCTTTTTTTTTTTTCTCACCTGTTCGACAAACTTCAGGGTCTTTACGAAAGATGAAGTAATCTAATGCAAACTTGGGATTTCCTGTTGGAGTGAACGACTTGTTCCTCAGGTGCGGCAGGGCCCTGCAAAGTGCAACAGTGTATTGTCAAAGGTCTCTCCATCAACTTAAAATTACAACTTTTACAAGATTACCCCATTAGACAAATAATTTTTTTTTGTAAAATGTGAAATTCACATTGAAGACTACTGAAAGCGAGAGAAACGAAAAATCGAGCAGGGTACACTTCTAGCAGCACCCTACGAAATGCACTACCATTCTCAATTTCCGACAACTTCGACATGTATTAAAGCGAAAGCTTTTTTGGCGAACTCCACAGCCCTGCCCCGCAAAAAGTTTAAAAGTGCAAAGTAATGACATTTAATCGTTATGATGGTGTAAATGTAGATAATTGGTAGCTTTTTTTAAGTGATAAGGAACAATTTAAAACAGAAAAATCAAGGAGAAAGAGAATACCCATAGATAAACCTAGGGCTCCTTAGAAAAATGCTTGGGGAAGCTTATAGAAGGGGTGTGCCAATTAAATTTTGGGGGTGGGTCAACTTGAAATTTGGGGTTGTGTGAAATTTGTGGGTGGGCCACCTTAAAATTTGGGGGTGGGCCAAGTTGAAATCTAGGTGTGAGCCAACTTAAATTTGGGGGTGGGCCAACTTGACAGGGTGGCACTTGGCAGTGGCGGCAGCAATGGAACTGCATGGCTTACACTGCGTTTCCTCTTCTACACCTCGCAAATAGCCTATCATCAACCAACCTCATCAGTGTATCGGCAGCCCATGACCATCCCATGACTAACCACAAGTCTGCCTGTACGTCCCAGCCTATGTCAACACCGTACCACAGTGCCAGCTCTAGATAAACCTGAGGCAAGCACCAGGAGGCATCACATTGCAGCGCAGCAGCAACAGGACTGCACAGCTTACGCTGTGTCTCCTCTTCTATGCCTCACAGGTTAGACACTATGTCCGACTGAATTGTTCATGTTGCTTACAGTACTGCTGTTGCTAGTGCCAAAGTGGTTTCTTTTTATTGCCTTTTTGTTTGCTTTTGCTACAATGTCCCCTGAAGAGCAAAAATCTGCTGGAAGATTTGAAACAGGAAATTCGTCATATTGACATGTGTAGTTGTTTATGCTTAGCGTGCGCCCACGTTTTACCGCCTAACAAATGTTGTCGCATAGCGCAGGACGCGCCAAGCATGTATCCGACGTTTCTGGAATGTTATCGACAGTTCTGTCCGCTGTCTCGTCACCAAAACTTGTGTAATCTATTTGCATGTATGCAGGACGTGAACAGTGTAGAACTTTGTGGAAGACACGTGGGTCCCAGCGATTACTCTGGAACATTCGACAACTGATGTATAAAAGCCGACGGGCTTGACCCGCTGATCAGATTTTCGACAATTGCCGAGTGTGTTCGCCACTATCGTTGTTCTTTGAGTGTAGCCAGCTTTTGAAAGCACAAGTTCGCCCAATAAAATGCTAGTTTCGTTAATCACAGCTTTGCTGCCTTCTTCACCATCACTACTACGTGACATCTGGTGGAGGTGCTTTACGTTCATGTACCGGACGCCCCTGATAAGCCGTAATCCAAGCCTGGACCGCAAAGACAACACCAACATTGTCCTGGAACATAGAGCAAGCCGCCGGCTACAGCACCTGCCCTGGAACACGGACTTCTATCAGAGACGACTAAGAAGATTGTCCAAGAAGATCGTCCAAGAAGTTTGTCCAGAGAGGGCCAAGAAGAATGCCCCAATGGCAGCTGCAGCGGCCCCAATAGTTTTGCAGCAGCCCAGACAGCCACCCACCTTCTGTGGGGCTTCGTCGGAGGATCCAGAAACCTGGCTGGAGACTTTCAAAAGGATCTCTATCTTTATTAACTGGACCTCTGAGGAGAAGCTGCGCCACATCTACTTCTCCTTGGAAGATGCCACAAGGATGTGGTTCGAGAACCGGGAGTCGACCCTTACAACGTGGGAGCCGTTCCGAAGGAACTTCTTACGAACCTTCACGAGCATCATCCGGAAAGAAAGGGCTGAGCTTCTATTGGAAGCCTGAGTGCAGCTACGAAACGAGAATGTTGCCGTCTGTTGTTGCGCCTGCACATGGAGTCCTATGGATGGGCAAACGGGAGTCATAAAAGGCCACGTTATAGTCACTTCTGCACTATAAGCGGTCATGTTATAAGTAGTACAGTGAAATTTCGATATAGCAAACTTCAGAGGACTGCGGCAAATTGTACTTTATTCTGAAAGATCATTATAGCGAAAGCCCCAAAATTAACCATTCCGGGCATCAGTTGTCGCCATATGAGCTATCCATGAAAATGCTGCTGTCGGCTTTCGGCATGCCATGGATATTCATAGATTCCACTGCCATGCACCACCGAAGTACCGTATGGTAAGAGTGATACGCACAAAACAGGCGCCAATGTCGAGAAAACTACCGACAATAATGTAGCTCCATGTCGCCTACAAAGCACAATGTTTCTTGTTTTTTGTTTGTTTTTCATGTTTCTTGCCGTGGATACCGCAACTCGAGGCAGACACTTGAACTATGTCAAAGTGCGAGCATGGGTGAACGACACCGTCTGGAAAGTGCGACTGTGTGGCATCCCTGTGAGTATGGAGGTTACATTTCACCATGCTTGTAGCTAGTACAGCTGCAAAAGAAGCATGAAAGAAAGAGGCAGGTGCAGAAAGAAGGGCGAAAGGAGGAAGAGACATGCCTCCATTGCTAGGAGACACTTTTCTGGGTGAAGCATGCACTTGCAAAACCTGATGCGCCGTCACCTCCACTCGCCCGCATTCTTTTTTTCTCTGGCACTGTCTCAGGTTTTCCGAACACATGTGCCGTGACGTCCGCTATCTGAGCCTTGTCTGTTAGCCTACTTTTTCGGCTGACATGAAGGATACTTGGAAATCTAAGAATCCCCAGATTCCTGAATATTAGTTCGTAGTACTGAGGCGTTGTTAACATCACATGGAAACTGAATAACGATTATTATTCTGAGTTCAGTATTCTGAAGTTCATAGTACTGAGATATTTTTACATTGAAACTATAAAAAGCCACAAGGAATTTCTGAAAGGTTCGTTAATCCGAAAAGTGCGTTAATGTGTTCGTAGTAACGAGGTATCACAGTACAAGCAGTATTTCAACCATTCTGTTTGCACTCATTTTCCTGTAATGTCAGAAACTGACACAATGCACAATTATAATTACCTCATAGTGGTTCAATACAACACTAGTATCACGGGTACCCACACAACTTACTTTGCTGTATTCCTCTTAAAGATTGAGTCCAGAGCGATGACCTGTTGCTTTCCATTTGTTTTGCGATATATGTCCTTTGCCTGGAAAACAAAATGAAATATACTGTAGTAGCGAAGTCTCTACACATTCAGTTTGGAGCGGAAGCATATCAAAATTGATCCAAGAGGAGCAAACAAGCAGCATGCTGGAAGCTACACATTTTTTTTATATCGTCTTCCCAATGTATGATCACTAGGCCTAAAGAGAACGCATGCTCAGCAGGGTTACACATTATTGTCGAATTCCAATGGCAGAGTCAGAGCAGACGACCAACTCTACAATTGAGCACATCAGTACGGCACAGAGGGACACCTCTAAATCTGCAATTCAAACACAAGCCCAGCCGCCAGAGCAAAGAGGTGCTCGCACGAACCATGCAACCAGATATACAGCTACCTAGTGTCCCTTGTGTGCTGGTTCATCAGAGCCTCCTCTACTAGCAGCAGCTTCTCCATGATGCATCATGTAGCACATGACACTGAAGGCATCGAGACAGGCAGCAACACAAGCACAGACCAGTAATGAAAAATTTATTTTCTAAAAAACAAGGTACAAGCGAACCTACAAAGGGAAAGTGTACAGAAAATTTTAAAAGAACTTTTAAGAAATTTTCGACTTCCGAGTCACAACTTGGCGCTCTTGAAGATACACTTTTGAAGATAACATGTAGATGGACGACGTACTGAAATCCTAATGAAATGCATAAGGGGACGGGGCAGGTGGGTGGATATGCCCAGAGGTGAACAGGAGACGAAGCTAATGGGCACATGTGGTGACAGCGCTGGTGTGCAAAGTGTGGAGCACTGGGATTATAGAGAGCTGTAGGGCACTGTCCAACTCAAACATCAGTACAAAGCAAAACTGCCTCTGTCTAGCAGAGAGCAATGCTGGCAGGTTGCGGACACGGCTTTGCAGTAGAAGCATGCGGAGAGAGACGGCATACTCAATGGCCGGAGCTATTTTTCCCAGTTGCTTCTTGCCAGGGTTACACTTCAGCCACTGTAGCTACGCTATGGTTGTACAGTAAAACCTCCTTAAACCGTACCCACTTAAACAGTAGTTTCGCTTTAAAAGTAGTAAAGTCAAATCACCGACTCAGCGGCCACTGAACATAATGTGTTTTGTATCTGCATAAACCGTACCAGCTTATTGTGTACGTATTGGTTAGCACGCAGCGTTTCCACTTTTCGTCGCAAACACAGCGGTGCGTCGTCTCCATAGGGTGGCCCTGCAGAACAACTAGCCTCAGAGATTGGAACAGTGGCCTCCAAGCACCCTGCGCGTTTGCGCGTGAAGCCACATCAACATCATTTCGGCGGCGTGCCAGAGAGTGTTGTGGCGTCGTGCAAGCGAGGACTCGCGCCATGCCGAAGCTCGGATAAAAAAGACGCCGGATGCTCAGCATAGAAGAAAAATTAAACATCGTTCGTACTATCGAACGTGACACAAAGAAGTCAGCGCTGGCACAGTGTGTGGCATTTGGAATGCGAAGAAGTTGCGCGGCAGCGCTGCTGTGATCGCGAAGAGATGTCGGCTGCAAGGTTCGACTTTTCGCTATCGTTGCCTCGGTTGTTGCCGAAGTGTCGGCTAGCAACAGTGATGAAGACGACACGGAAAGCAACAGCATGGGCGATTCAGGCCCGACATTGGCAGAAGCTGTGCGTTACGTCAGGCTCATTAATGCAATCGTCGCAATGAGAACAACACCCCGCAATGAAAAAGGCGCCCCGCAACTTCTACAGCGCTGCCACGCGCATGCACGGAGACTACGTAACGCCAACGAGGAATCTACCATGCGAGTATTTGCTGAGAAGAGGGGGCTGGCTGAAAAGCTGCCGCGCAGCTTCAGTAAGTTTGAAGCCGCTGTTACTGGTAGGCTGCCACGGCATCAAACAAAAATAACACTTGTCACGCCAAGTGAATAAATACTGCATGTTTTTTTCCCCTTTCATCACACCCTCTCTGAGTTCCGTTTTTAACAGGTAAGTAGAAGTAGTAGTAGAAGTGGTCAATCTCATGCTATTTCGGTTAAACAGTACTACCGTTTAGCACGTACTTTTGCCGAGCTGCTGCCAACTACGGTTTAAAGAGGGTTCACTGTAATAGTTGTACCCTACTAGACTGCACCGCAACAATCCACATTTCCACAATCTTCTGGAAATGAATATACCGTAGAAGTTTGTTGATATGTTCTCATTACGTACGTTTTCCCACCACCAATATTCGCCATCGAGAACACAAAAAATGAACCAATAATGTTATGCTTATTTTTTACCAGTTCATATGTTCCCGGAAAACATGATTTTTCAGCAGCAACGTTCAGTATGCTGCTAAAGTGTGATCGTATAATACATTTTCCAACCTCTTGATTTCGGGTAAACAAGATAATGCGCGATGCATGCACGATCGAGAACACTATGTAGCTGCCCACCATGGCAGCTTCACCGCAATACTCGCCCGCCCACCTTCATTACCATCAAATCTTCCCCAGGATTGTCACAGGCGGCATTCACAGCTATCACCGCCAATCCTGCTGCGATAGGCATCTTCACCTATCTGTTTCACAGTGCGTGGTGCCATTAGAAGCGTAGTGCACGCTTTTAATAGGCAATAACCGAAATGCGCTCACGTTCCCTGCTGCAGACTGCGATCATATGTTTTTCAGCCGCTAGATCACATGTGAACAAAAAAAGGTGCCAGGCGCACGCGATCAAGAACACTATATAGCCGCCCGTGTCACGTGAAAACACCAGCGCACACAGTTACTTATTCCAGTACCAGCAAATCGCTGCCCGGGTCGTCACATGCTGTGTTCACAGCTATCGCCGCCAAACTTATTCTGATAAGCATCGTCACCTATTTGTTTTACAGCGCGTGGTGTGCAGTGGCATTGGTAGCATACTGCATGCTTTTAGTAGGCGATAATCCAAATGTGCCACCGTCGTCTGCTGCAGGCGGAGCGATGTAGGCATGTTTTGTTTCAGTGGCATCCAGCGTCGCCCACCAGCTCGATTTCGTTTCGGTTTCCCATCGCCCTCTTAAAACACTATGCAATAGGAAAACAGCAAAATGCCTCTAGAGCCGTGGGAGCAACACCAGCTCGATGCGCGTCGGCACCTTGTGCTGCAATGATCCGTGCAATGCTTCGCGTTACATACATAGGTGTCAACAATAGTTGAGTCTGTCAAATTCTTTTATTTACGTTGGGTCATACGTTTTCCCGTTTAGCATGTTCTTTCTCGCGTTTTTTTCCAAAACGTACGCACAAGGATCTACTGTAGCGGTTAGCCTTCTGACATCAACAATGGTGAGTGGGACCAGTCGTGCCAATCGCGATGAGTAATGTTTGCTTTTCGTGTGTAGTACTAGTCTGACATCACGGCAAGTAACTCCCAGTAGTTGTACGCTGTTACTTACAGTCTGTTCTCCTCAAACCACTACATCCTTACAAATAGCTACATCCTTACAAGCCTGCCAGGCTCAGGGGGCAACACTGATCATCACGCCCAATAAACACTGACGAACGCAGCTGCTCTTGGTCAGTCATCATTCACCACCACCACCACCACGCTGCAGAGGGTCTCTCTGACGGAATGTGCCTCGATGGAGGTGCCTCTTTTCACTTTTTTTTTCGCTCACTTCTCTGGATTTGTGGAGCACAATCGTGGGTGAAGCGGCTAGCGACAACTTGCGGCGCATTGCACGAACTCACAATACTCTCTGTGGCTTTCGTGTGGGTGGGACACACTGTGTGGTAATAGTGGCAGATACGAACTCACATAGGCAAACTTTTTACCCCGTCATGGCATCGTTCATTTCAGGGGAACTTGGCAATGCAATTGTCCCGATTATTCTGTCGTCCAGAAGGCAAAAGTTTGATCGATATATCCGGCATGCGGTGAATAAAATATTGTTAAATACGGTTCTTTTTCTCATAGTCCTAATGTACAAGTTGATATTCTTTCGTCGACTCATCGTAACTGGACTGCACTACAAGAGCATAAATAAATTTTTTTTTTCAATTTTATTTACTTAACGCCTATGACAGACCTAAATCCTAATCTATACAGTAGAAAGAATGCCCTTTACCTTGTCCATGGTCTCAGTGACAACAACATCGATGTCCCCTCTCATGTGCCAGGACAGGACAGCAGACACATCATCCTCTTCCACCCAAGCAAGATGGCCAATCTGTGAAAGTCAATCAGCAAGACAGGCCTATGGTTATAGACAAGCTAAAAAGTGACATTATGAAGATGCAGCATATGATGCTGTCACATACTGTGTGGACCAAAACAATTTTGGTATGTTCTAGTGGCATGAATTTACTAAGAAAAACATGTTATTAACAAGGCTAAGGTTCTATTATTTTCAATGATTTTGCTCGAAGTGGCAATCAGCTATGAAGAAGAGAAGTCAGTGTAGCCATTTGCTCTTTTTGCCTGTACTGTGCCTGTTTACAAACAAAGCTTATCTGTATCCCTGGCAGACTGCCAAATTTAGTGTCCCTTCATAAATGTGCACTGTGCTTTATTAAGAGTTACTTTTGCTAACAGCTTTGTGCCATACAGCAAAACAGTGTAATTTGTCATTGCTACAGAAAGCTTTTGAAAAGCAAGGCTGTCCTGTTACCTAAGCAACCCCACACATGTCAAGGTGGAAAGTACTGAACATAGACAACAGCCCATGGAAGAAACAGTACAATTCAGGACTAATTGTAGAGGCTTGACTCAGTACACCGCAGAGCTAGTGTAACCGTTGGTCCACGTCATTCCACTTTCGATGATGCGATAAAATGGTGCTTCAGGACTTATTTCCGTTTTTGAAAGCCCGAGAAACCCCTTCAGTGCAGCATGGGCCAGTTCGGCACAATTGGTGCATCTGTAGCAACACTGCAATCACTAATGTTACTTTCCTTATTAGGAAAAATACAGTTGATCCCAGATATACCAAATGACACACGTCAACTTGTTGTCTATATAAGCAGTCATAAATCCCTTAGGAAATCTTATGCAAAAGTACCCATACAAAAGTATACCGCTGAACAATGTGTGTATCAAACTCCCATTCAACGCCAAATACAATATATTGTATCTACATGTAAACACAATATGTAAGGCTTTATCACACCCCTGCAACTGCACCTTTAACAGAGACGCAATAACTTTTTTCACTGCTGGAAATATTAAATGTTGACAAAACGGCACTGTTTTGGCAGATGCTATAAAAGAAGACGTTGACATGCCATGGAAGAACAATGAGCAAGGTGCATGTCCCAGTTTTGCCTGCTGAAGATAGGATAGCTTGTGTGAAGTGCACATTCATTATCAGCATGAGCAGATTACCAGGCTGCTTCAAAAATACGGAAGGCCTCCCTTCCCTATCCAATACACATTCCACAAGGAAACGTTAATGACACTCAATCTTTTCGCTGAGCGGCTCCGAACATGGGTATGCTTGTCGTCAAGTACGCTCAACAGTTTCACTAAACTTTCTTGTAGGACAGCCTCCAAATGATGACACTCGTAGTCAATCTGCTTGTCTGACTATTCTGACTTGTCTGTTCGTAAGATGGGTTGTTTTACCGATGACAGATTCAGCTTTCATGAGCATCCAAATTAGTCTGTGAGTGTGCTCCTTTATCTTGAAGCTTTTTTTTTTTTATCACTCTCTTTCCAACCATGATAATCACAAGTGATGCCCTGGCTTCTATTTATGCTTACAATGAATGCACAAATTTATTTCAACTTCCATGCCATTTCTTTAGGGGGGACAGTGCGATTGAAATAATTTTCATCCTCTGTTTTCATCAATGTCAATGAAACTTTCCAATCTTATTAAGGTTCTTGTGCTGACTTAAAATATGTAATTAGTTGTGTTGTAGGTCAATTATTCTTTACGATAATTAACATTACCCTTTCATTGGTTAAGGCCACAATGAAAAATAAGTGGCACAATAAAAAATTATTTGTAAGGCATTTTTGCATTTTTAGATAGCATAAAGACTAAGGAATGAAAGCTAGCAAGCACATTTTTTGGCTGGCCTTTAATAGATATTTTATAGCCCATTGAATACAAGTCGGCAAAATATGGCAAACCATGTGGCAGATATTGTTGCAAAATAATTAATTTCCAAAGTGAAAACAAAAAATTTGCTTGTTATACTGCATAGAGTATACATTAGGCTCCGTTCTGCAAAAAAAAAAAAAAGGCCTGAATATTACATGGAGCCCAAAATGTTTGGAGAAAAGTACAAAAAGCAAACAGCATTATATATGAGGGGACATGGCATCCAGAACAATTTTTGATACTCGCTCTAGACACATGATACTTTCAGGACACATCCAATCCTGTGTGCTGCTTAAAAATAAGGAGTTTAGACTTTTTCTGAGATCAATAAAAAAAAAGTAGTTACAATTCTCCTTGTGTTAAAAATGTGGTATGTCATTTGCAAAAAATGTACTGCAACAACATAGCTAAAATGAAACAGGTATGTTCCTGGATGTTCAAATACTGCAAGTTTCCACTTGGATGTTTGTATCTGTACTTTAGCCTAAGTTGAAATTCTAAAGTTGCAGCTTTAAGAAATGTGAATTCTCGTTAGTGATTTTTACAGGATTTCAAAATATTTAAGTGCCCTAAGACACTATGTCCCAGTTCTTGTGCACTCTCAGACTCGCCTGCATTCAGAGAAAAAAAGAATGACGAGAATTGAATGAGTAGAAGAAACACAGTACTGATCCCAAAATTTGAGACCTTAAAAATTCTATACTGGAGGAAAAAAAAAACTGGGAAAATACAAATTTCAAGTTTCAAAACCGGGAAATAATCATTAAATGTAATTAAAAACACAAAATTATTCCGCTGATGTAGACATTAGGTGCACGTATAGGCTCGGAACAGAATCTGGAATGCACCAACACGAACCCGCGTACGTGTGAGAGGCACGGGAATAGGCATCGGCACATCGTCTGCTGTCTCCAAAGTAAACCTAAACGCGGGGATAGAGGGAAATGGTTAGCTTCGCCACAGTGACTTGTCTCTGACGTGATCTTGTCGGCTCATCTAAACCTTGGGATAACCGCCTCCCTTTCTTGCTGTAGGAAGTAGAGACGACTTGCACTTCGCTTTTCGTGAACACGTTCGGTTTTAAAAAAAAAAATTTATTTTCAGGGAGGGCTGATTTGTTGCTTACATTGTGGAGTTCTCCTCCGTACTCTTGGGACGAAGGAACGACAACACAGTAGTGCAAACATTCACAAGGGCATTTATTGCACCTTTCATAGATCAATGCCTGCTAGCCGAGTTGCTATGCACAAAACATGCCGATGGGCGCGCGACAAATCTAGAAGTCCGACTCACCGCGACCAGATAGCGAGCGAATATGTTCGCCCTATGCTGGATCCCAACGCCTGGTCGTTCGCGCGTACGGTCACGCGAATGGTGGCGCGCTCGAAGGCGGCCACGCGAGACAGTCTCGCAGAAGCGTGGATCAGCACTCGCGCGGGACGTCCGCCGCGTTCGCCAGTCCGCCGCTCAAAAGCGCGAGCCTTTCTTTCCCGCGCCCAAGCCCCGCCTGTCGGCGGCATCAGCAGCGCAACACTCGCGCCATCTCTCGTACGGCGCTTCAACTACTCCGACTGCCGCGGGCGCCAGGCCACGCTGCGGGCGAAGCCGCCCTGCAGGGGACGAGCTATGCAGGAAAACTAGATCTCAGGGGAGGCGTGAGAGTCACGCATCCCCACAATGTTCGCAATATGATGAACAAAGAAACAGCATATCAGCGGTTGTCGAAGTAACCTACTGCCAGGCATAGCAGACAAGCTCATCTGCTAGGTCTAGTTGCCATAGCAACAGCCAATCAGAAGACTCCTCTCAGCACCCGCCGTGGTTGCTCAGTGGCTATGGTGTTAGGCTGCTGAGCACGAGGTCGCGGGATCGAATCCCGGCCACGGCGGCCGCATTTCGATGGGGGCGAAATGCGAAAACACCCGTGTACTTAGATTTAGGTGTACGTTAAAGAACCCAAGGTAGTCGAAATTTCCGGAGTCCTCCACTACGGCGTGCCTCATAATCAGAAAGTGGTTTTGGCACGTAAAACCCCATAATTTTTTAACTCCTCTTAGCGCTGGGATGCTGAGCCAATAGGAGGGTCACGTGCATTGTGAGCTTCGTCAGACCGGTGCCTGATTGTTTTATGTTTGCGCTTTTTCTATGCGGCAATCATCGGCGAGGATGCAGGGAACTGAAAGGTGGAACTTTGAGCTTTCGAACGATACTGAGATGCGGCGCTCAGCGGTGGGAAAGATGAGAAATAGCTCCGTGAACTCCGGTGTTTCTATGCGATTTAGGGGTCGTTTCTCGCCGTCCGCACTGACAAAATAATTTTTTTTGGACACTTAGGGTGCGCCTTTGGGCAAATCATTTTGATACAGTGTAGATTAGGCATTGCAGATTCCGAAACAAGTAGTTTCCAAAAATCGACTTTTTTCCCCATGATTTTCGGTTTTTAAGACCCATGTCCCCCCTTAAAAACCCCGGAAAAGAAATTTGGTAGCCACTGGTTGACGGGATGGCAACAACATTCTGGCAATTCTCAGACAATGAAGTTTCTTTTACCTTTCCAAGTACACCAGGCTCATCAGGGTAGGGTGAAGGCAGGTAAGCACGCCTGTTCTTATTGTCCAATGCCTGCTTCTGCTGCTCGCAGATCTTTAGTGCAGGGCCGACATGCTGCTCCTTAGATATAAAAGCAGGGACAAACATGTTAATTTCTTTTAGTTGCAAGCAGCCAACTGCACCCACAACAGTACCCACCTCCTTGATAAAATTGCTGTTGAAGCCTATCCTCCTTAGTTCACCTCTGTATTTTGATTCTTCTGTCTGGGCGTCACGTATTACAGCTGCAACAAAAGAGAAGGTATTCTTTTTTCTACAAATGTTCCATCTACACAATCTACGCAAGTCCGATGTTTCTAAACCCAGCTACATATATGCAGACAACAACAAACTACTATGTTTCTCTTCAAAAAATGCACAATGAAGTAAGACGTCTCACGCTTCTTTTGTGTAAGTTGCTTAACCATATCATGGATCATTCACACTATGCTTTATTCTCTTTGGAGAGGGGGGGGGGGGGGCAGAAATGGTAATTAAAAATATTTTTTTGTTATGCACAAAAACCTTTTAATGAAATTTCATGGGTACACATAGTTTATTTACTCAGCAAAATGTCACGATGGGCACTAGCCGGTAGACATGACCAGCCATTACATTAAAGGAGTACAGTAAAAACTTGTTAATTCACAACTCGTTAATTCAAAATTTTGGATAACTTGAAGTAGCTGCCGTAGTCTGTCCAACAAAATATTGAAAGCAATATGTAACGCATCCTGCTAATTCACACTGAAATCCACACCGCCACCGGTAATTCAAACTCTGCGCCATTGTGGATGGGAGGAGTGCACGGGAGCACGTTGCCGTCGCCGCATGGGCCATGCAGCTTTGCTCTTTTCATCTGTGACCCTTTTTTTAGGACCGACTGGGGAGAGATGCATTTGTGCCGTTGAACACCGTTGAACATTGAACACCGCCGTTGCAGGTTGGTTCTCTCCCTCTCTCTAGGCCTTTAAGATAAAAATGTGGATGCGGCGCTGAATGCTTTTTTTCTCTTTCTTGCTTTTTTCGTTTTACATCTTGAAGACTATGCTCTTTCTCTACATGGTGTTCTGCCGAGAAGCAGCACCAGGTAATGTCTAAAAAATGGCAGCCATGACGTTTATTGGCGCTCGCAGTACCAAAAAAGTATGGCCTTTGACATTTGTGGCTATTATTCAAAGGAAAGCGTTGCTTCTATACATGTTTGGATGCCACCTATAGTATAGTGGAACTCAACAGCATGCAGCCGGTGCAGCTACGAAAGTACAACGGAGACCAAGGTTGCAGCAGGTTGCGGTGTATTTCGCGAGTGCATTTTAGAGCGCAGCACTTGTTCCTGCGGTGAACATCAGCGGCGCAAAGGCGCGTTTATAGTCCGACATTTTCGCACCCGGTCACTTGCAGCCAGTCACTCTACGCCACTTGTGCTGTGCCATCTGAAATGCCATTCCCTCTAGATGTGCACGCCACACCTGAGCACTGCTTCCTTCGAAGCATGTGCAGAACCATCCCCCCACCTGCAGCACGCCGCTTTGAACAGCTGTCTGCATTTGTCTTCATCGATAAAGTGGTGTGGGCACTTTTTTTCTCTGCGCCATGCATTATGGGTAGGCACGACGAGCGTGTGGATGGAGCAAGAGCCATCTTGACGTCGGCCACGTCGGACAGCGTTGGCTGCTTCCGATTACGCTGGCTGCGCCAGTGCTTCAAGCTATAGACGTTGTTCTCGCCAATGTGACATAGCATCTGTGCACGCACACACTACATCGGACTATATATGCGCCTTAACCACACATAACAAGCGAGATGGTTGCGGTGTCCACAGCAAGGAATATGGAAAACAAACAAACAACAAGAAGCATGGCGCTTTGGAGCCGACATGGAGCTTCATTTTTGTCAGTAGTTTTCAGAGCGTCTGTTTTGTGTCCATCACTTAATAAACAGTGCTTCGGTGGTACGTGGTGGCGGAACCTACGGAAAATAGCAACAGCACGGGCCAATATCCAACAGCAATGTTTTCATGGACAGCTTAAACAGCAACAACTTATGAACTGATGGGTTCATGGGCAGAATGGTTGATTTTGGGGCTTTCACTATAACGACTTTTCAGAATAACGAATGATTTTCTGCAGTCCTGCATGACTTGTTATATCGAGATTTGATTGTATGCTTGCATCTCAGAACCAGTTGCGGTTTTGATTTCGCAAAGCACTTTGTGCCCTGTGTCTTAAGAGGCATGCTTATAAACAGCGATGATTACACAACTGTGCAGACCTGTGCCAAACGCTCGCGCACCGTCTACCTTGCCACCTGTGCTCCTGTGATATGTGGTAGTTTGATGAGAAACCTGTGCGTTGAAGGGGGACACCATCATAATTCTTCGCTGGACAGAAGTCCACTGAGCAGTATGCTCCTAGTCCTAGCGAGTTTTGCTATGCTTTAGCATGTCCACAAACTATTTATCATTTGTGGTTAGCTGGGTAACCGGAGAGGTGTGTGGCAGAAACTACGCTGGCAGCAATGTCTAATGACGCAGTGCCTAACCAGGGAGCATGCACAACTAATACTGCAACTTACATATTCTACCTAACTGCTGGTGTAAAGCTTTGGTAGCAACATAGCCGTTAAAATATTGTACATTTGATAATTCCCTTCGGCAATCACATTGAAGCGATCAAAATAATTTGAATGCATTGTAGTAAACATTGTACTACAACCTGGTAATCCGTAAACAATAACAAGTCTGCAGATACACTTCATGTGCGGTAAGCACAAGACACCCAATGCAAACAGTGCTGAAACGCTTCACGAACGGTGAGACAAGCCAATGACATTACATCACCACGGTGTAAGAATATTATGAGGTGTGCGAAACGATGGCGCCTCGCCGTGATAAGGGCGCATTGACAAATTGCATGTGTTTCTGCCATCCTTCGAGTGACGGCGCTATATGTTCAGGGGTTGCCAGCTCGTTCGAAAGGGTGAAGCCTCATCGACATCACACCATCGTTTGCGATTGTCGCGTGGAGTTGCCAACACATCTGTGTTTTGCGTTGGCACATGTGTGTTACTTTTGCACGTTTTTTTTTGGTATGAATTGTTTTGTGAACCTGTTCACCCATTTATTTCTCACCACGACAACAGAAAAAACCGTTAATGAGACCAAACCAACCAAACAAAACAAGTGCGAGCGGCGAGAGCAGACGATAGTATGAAACAAGCAGTCAGGGGGGTCTGCATAACACCAGTTTCACGCGCGCACATCACTAAAGGGGCTGCTCTCATTGGTCTCCGCCTATCGTGGTTCACGGCTTTGATCTCCCGCTACGCATTTGCTCTTTCATCTTTCGCTGTGCTCGTTCGCTCATGGCCCAACATGAGTGTGCGATCTTATGAAAACTGCCTGAAGTGCACGCAAGACCAGTGTGCTCGAACGGGTGCCATTCACACACCTCTCATAATATTCTTACACCGTGCATGTCAACAAAACTCATGATGTAACATTGTTTACAAAGTAGAACCTATGCTGACAAGACAAATACATGAATAGGTGCTGCACTTTCTGATTTGTCGCTCACACAAACTTCAGAATTAAATAAAATGTATTCTAAGCTGTATTTGATAATGACACTTCAAAGCTGCTGCCTGTGAGCTTGCAGCAATGTAATGTACCAGTTATTTCGAGTTAGAATTTTTGTGTCAGTACCCATTTCTTCTCATGGTGTGCTGCAGGGGAAATGCCGCCCACTACTCCACTTGATCGCTCGCTCCTCTAAGTGAGACTCAGCAATAAGAATTACCAGATAGACTCATGTAAGGGCCGCACCCATGTAAAAGCTGCACCTCCCACTTGGAGAAAAAGAAATTTCTAACAGTGAAGCAACCGCATTTGGTTCCCTGATGCCGCGCGGCACATTTTCGTGCCCTGCATACTTTAGTGTGCCACTACTAAATGGCGAGAGCTGCACTTAGACCTCTGATGTAATGGTACATCCAGAGATCCGACGTGTGGAGATCCGACAGCTGTGCCGGCACCATTCGGACTGAAAGGTTTGGTCCTGTGTAAGGGCCGCACCTCGTCCAAATGGAAGAAAAAAAAAGTGCGGCCCTTACACGAATCTATACACTATCGATTTGGCAAAAGTTTCCAATTCCTTTAAAGTGATAGCTTTATTTGGATCCCCCCCCCCTCCACACACTTTGCAGTTTGTGCGTTTCTGGCCGTTTCTGGGAGAATAGTCAACACAAGTCACTAGGTACCGTATAATGCGGAATTAGGTAGACCCCCTTACATTGAAGCAAAGAATACTTGTCACCTGCTCATTCGTTCGAGCCGTCTGAACTCTCGTGCGAAGACTACTGTTTTCAGTGGCTGTGTCCCACAACATGTCATCCTCGGTGCCGTCCAAAGAGTTGCTAATGCAACACTTCTTGAATGCCCGCACCACCATATCGTCGGGCAGCGGGCACTAAGCCTGCGACACCCATGTGGCCACAGTGGCGAGAGGCGGCCTGCGCAGCTGGCCGGTTGGGGTCGTCGGGTTGTCACCGGCCATCCACTGATTATACTGTTCACGGACATGTTCATTAGAGGGCTTGTTGAGCACGACGTCCAGTGGCTGAAGCATTGCCGTCATGCCTCTTGGAATGACGGCGAGCTCCGTCCTCCCGTTGCGGAGTGCCTGCTTCACACCTGCAGTCAAATGCCCGCGAAAGGCATCCAAGACGAGCATGCTCAGACATCGCAGGAGTGTGCCGGGTCGCCAATTCCAGACAGTCTTGATCAAATTGAGCATGAGGGCCTCGTCCATATAGCCCTTTTCATTCACGCGAAGGACAACATCCCGCGGAAAAGCCTCTCTTGGCAGCATCTTCCTCTTGAAAATTATGTATTGGGGCAGCTTTCTGTTGTCTGCAGTACACACGAGCATCACTGTGAAGCGCGAATGCTCGTTTCCCGTAGAAAGAAGCTTGACTTCTTTTGCACCGCGTTCGCACACTGTGGTGGGCGACGACATGTCGAACCACACCGGCGTTTGATCAGCGTTGCCGACCCAACATGTAGCCATGCTGCTGCGGGAGACGGATAACATAGCGCTGGAATTAGACCAGCTTGTCCTCGTATGCCTCTGGCAGCTTCTGGCAGATTGATGTGCGCCATCGAAGTATGAATCCCTTGCGACGAACCCAGTAAATGGAGCCCTTGAATTGTTCCTTGGGCAGTCCGGATTCTCGAATGATCTCGATAGCTTTGATGCGGATGAGTTCCTCTGTCACAGGCAAAGATCTGGCTTGATGCTCGCGCACGAAATCCACCACCTTGTCTTCGAGCTCCGGGTGCATCACGCGGCGTCCGCGAAAAGACGTCTTCCGCGTGTTGCGACAGACAGCTTGACTTTCTGCGTTCGCCAGTATCGAACACTTTTTTCTGAGACACCAAATTGCCGCTGGGTGGACAAGTTCCCATGCATTTTAGCATATTCGATGGCATTCTTTTTAAATGCCGCAGTGAACCGACGTCGAGTACTCGTACTCATTTTGCGGGTTGTTGGGAAATTAGCAATGTCAGGAACGATTACTGCACAAAAAGGAAGATGGCGTCGGTACAACTGTGTAGGCCGCGTTAAAGTTGGGCCGCGTCGGTCACCAAGGAGGCGATAACGATGCGGATGCCGAAAGGTCTGCGCTCCTACATGTTGCCAGACGACTATTCAGGTTGTGCCAAGGGCCGGTACGTAAGTCGAGGGGTGACCTTTTAGTAATATTTTTTGGAGAAAACCTTGACCTATATTCCGCACTATAAGGAATGTGCTGGCTGCTGTCTTGCCAAGCAGAGAAAATGGCCCACTGAATATGTGCCCAAACAGACAGCTTGCTGCTTCTAATACTTGCTTATACTATAACTATAATAACTAATAACTTTCTTATATTATAACTTCCAGTACAGCTATTAGATGTCTAGGCATTCATACTGTGACCAGAGACAACACATGTTCACGTGTACAAAGGAACACGTACAATGTTCCGTGACAATGACCCCTTTCCACTCCTGATATGTTTCACCGCATAAGGGAGCTACTTTCATCATCATCATTACTGCAGCACTGGACCAATTGTCTGACCATACTGGACCAATTGCTCTGGCTCGCTGCAATTGCATGCGTTCCTCTTGCGATCAGCCACTTTCCTTATTTATTAATTACAGAAGTTAAGCATTACTCACCCAAATTTTCGATAGAGCTACTGCTCATGATAATAAATTAGGAGCGTCGAAAATTCATTAAGCATAATTTATGTGCGAATAAGCATCAATATTGTGAAGCACAAGCATGCTTAAAACATGGTCAACTGCCACAATGCCTTCGTTATGTGGAGGTCAGAAATACATAGGCTTCTATGGGGGGGGGGGGGGGGGGGGGAATGAAAGAATTTCATTACAGAAATTCGTTACATAGAGGTTCGTTATATCCAGGTTCAACTGTACATGGGATCTAGCGGCCAGAAAACGTATCACACGATCGCAATTTGGTGACATACTGAACGTTGGCGCCGAAAAATCTGTGTTTTCCGGGAATGTATGAACCGGTAAGAAATTAGCGTAACTCTATTGGGCCATTTTTTGTTTTCTCGAACGTGAACGTTGGCAGCGGGAAAATGTACGTAACGGGAACGTACCAAGGAGGTCTTACTGTATTAGTTCATAGTGCTGAGGCATTGTTAACCTGACATGGAAACTGAGTAACAATCGTTATTCTGAAAGTTCGGTGTTCTGAAGTTTGTAGCGCTGAAATATTTTTAAATTGAAGCTATATGCAGTCAGCAGGGCATTTCTGTAAACTTCGTTAATCTGAAAAGTCCATTAATGTGGTGTTTGTACTGAGTAATAAGGTTTCACTGTAGACCAACCACTTTTCGCAGGCTATCGAGTTTAAAACAAATGGGTTTGGCTGTACTAGGGTCCTGTAGTTACACCAATATATACCATGTCACGGTATCATTTGGCGTGTGGTTGGCAGTGAGATTGCCACTTCGTGTGTCTGCTGATCTACATGTTTCATGATTCCTGAATAGTGTAGTCCCACAATACTATTGCTAACATTGAAGATCACCTTCGATGGTTACTGAAGAAAATTCTTTCCTGCAATCCTCAGGTGTTTCTTTATCACATTGGGGAATGACCAGGACGAATTTTTCTTCAACTGTGAGGCTTTTTCTTTCGAGGAACCCGTATGGGTTTCCTTTGTAGCAGCTGCTACGAACGGGTGGATGTCTGATTTTCCCTTTGTTAATTACATTAGGAAATATTAGAAAGAAATGTGAAGTACAGTCAATGTCCAATTTTTAAAACCACATAGGGACCATGAAAACGCCCGAAAAAGTGAATGAATGCCTTCTACTGCCTCCGAAGGCTAAAATCATCACAGGCACGTGTGAAATAGCTCTGAAGGGCTGGCAGTGCTCTTATCAGGTGCATCAGTGATCACATTGTGACAAGAGGTGCCGGCTGCGCGCACGTAAAGAGTGCAGACTGTCTCTTGTGACGGTGGCCCCTTTACACTCTTGGTATGCTTCACTGCAATACATTTCGTTGCTTAACTGCGTCACTGTATTTGGCGAAGCTGACAAGTGAAAACTGGCATTATGCAATGCTTGACCCCTGCCATGCTTTCTGTGCTTCAAAGCCATCAACAAGAATTACGAATGCGGAGTCAGCACCATTGTTCACCATGACAAATCCACTCTAAAACGAAAAAAAATTCACCGACGATTACAATACTCCCTAATGCGAAATTTGAGCACAGCTCTATACATGAAAGAAGCATGGATGTCAATATTTGTATTGTGCTTATATAGGTACACTGTTTATATTAAAAAGAGAATGCTGTTAGCAGCGAGGCTGGCGCTGACAATCCGTATCGTGCGTCACATTGCAAATGGAACAAAGTGTGATATGACTACCTCGCTAATTGACAGATCACGAGAGGCAGCCTGTGGGTGACGCATGGGCGATGCTAGGGCATGATTCACAGCAGCCGCAGGAGACAGACTTTTGCTTATGCAGCGCTTCGTTTTCATATACAGTATCAGCGGATGTGCTCGTCACATGCCTTATCGATGGCGTCATAGGTGCACAAACGATGGCACGCTACTCTGGCACCATCTCGTAGCACTCGTTGCCCCAGAACCAGTCTTGCATGGCACTACACTTTTTTTCTCAGGCTTTCACCATACCCTCCTTTGCCACTTTCCTCCTCACACTCTTCTCGCTCTTTCATTCGTCGCTGTGCTCATTCGCTCAGTTATGCTGAGAGCGCCAGCGCTCAACGCAGGAACAGGCACCTAAGATCTGCGCTCTAAAACACAGCACCAAACAGCAGGAAGCTAAGTAGTGAACATTGAAGCAGCTATGCCTAGCATTCCTGCGTTGCCTTAGGCTGCCAGCAGATCGAAGTGTGAGAGCACCAGTTCAAGACTGATAGATAATCAAAATGGCAACGGTGGTTGCTTCAATAAATGATGTTTGGACCTCAGGTCCAAGCAAACAGTCCGGAAAATTGAATGGAGAAGGGCTCCAGCTTTTGAAATTTCAGATGTTATTGTACATTGGCTGATTAGGGCGTTGTGAAGGCATCTGAATTATTGGGCACGTCCAAAAAACCAGTCGACTGTACAAGATGAGAAAATCACACCTTTCTAATGTTCTGTCAACAAAAAGACAGAAATCAGGCATCGGGAGGTGCCATTGCACAATGGATTGCGTGGCTTTCCAGTATTGCAACAGCCATCATCTTGGTAGCATAAATAGATCAGAGATTAAGAGAGCTGCAGTGCCACATATTGTCATGATAAAAGAAAAGCTAGCAAAGAGGAAAGACAAGCGCCTTGACTCATTACTGCTGCTACGTGCGTACAGGAAGAACTACACTTCACTGATGCAGATTTAAATAGACGGGGCACATCTTGCATGCATTTTGACAACAGCTTATCTGCATATGTACCCTTTCGCTCCTCAGTCAAGAAGATGCTCACCTCTCAAAAATTTCAAGGGTCAGCCAATGCAGTGGGCTCTATGGAAGTTGGGCAGGTGAATCAACAGAACTACAGTCCACGACTGATAATTCGGACTTCACGGGGAACGTAAATAAGTACTAACTATCGAATGTCCGAAAAAATGAATGCATCCATAAAAAAAGATCACTTTATTTACGTTGTAAGACCCCTGTGCACAGCACAAGTGGTCGATGCGTTGCTGCACACACTTCTGTTTACGTGCAACCAAGCCCGCCTGTATTTCTGCTCATTTTGAGTTCCCTGTACGCCGATGCAAGGACTGCAAAGGCTTCAGTCAGATCCAGAGGTGGAAGGCTCCAGAGCACATGGCACATCACCATGCGAGTCAGAGTTGCTGTTTGATGCTGAGAGAACTTGCTCAATTATTTCATCATCGTTCAGTTCAGCACATGACGAAACAGCCCTGTCAACGTCTGCGAAGTCTTCAGATTTAACAGTGGCAGGAATCGGCACATCCCAGCCTAACAGGTCATCAATGATGTCCGCATCTGAGCTCGTTGTGGTAAGCAGCAGGTCAGCCTCTTCAGTTGCGGAGTCGACTCATTCGGACTGCGACTCAAAACTCATTTGGAGATGGACTGTAAGGGCACCATCGGTGCCATTTGACGCGGCCTATCTACAACTTCACAAAAAAGAACTCTTCGAGTCAGCAGAACGGTGTCTGGAACACAAACTAAACAAATAAGCACAGCATAGCAGAACGCTATCCATAAGGCAAACTCAACAAACAGAATGACGATAGCGGGCCATGAGCAGAGGTGGCGGAAAAGGACATGATGATCACAATGGTGAAGCGACCTCACAATTAAGGTAAAGCCTCCAAGATTGACAGTTGCAGTTAAATCTCAGAGGAATAGAGCAGCGACCAAGGCAATGCCTCAAAGATTACCATCTAGCATGTAATCTCTGAGGCCATACTTGATGTCTCACCGAGGTTGCCAGAGGAGATAACGGTGGCAGAGTTGGCATATACTACAGCCACCGACGGAGTCTGGATAACAGAATGTAGAACTGGCAGCTGTCTGAAATATCGGTTGTCTTTACACATTAAAGGGACACTAAAGGTTACTATTAAGACAACGTGGACTGTTGAAATACCATCACAGACACCTCGAAACGCTTGTTTTGTGCCAAGAGAGAGACTTATTTTAAGAGAAAATGCATTCTGAAGCGCCCGCGTACCTCTAGCGCAGTTCAAATCGCCCGCCCTCCGATCGAGGAGTACTGACATCATGGTCTCATAGTGACGTTGCGCCATCGGTGAGTAGAACGGTGTCCGCAGACGGCGCTACGGCTTTTCTGCGCAAAACGCAAACGCACGGCCAGAAACAGAGCCAAGACAGAGCCGACAGCAGATCGAAAGCGGGAGTATGGTGGCTAGCGGAAGGAGAAATGCACGACCATGGGGCTCTTGCATTGCCCAGGGGGCGCTGCGAGAAAGGTGCTAAAAAGCGCCCTCTGTCGTAAAATGGGTAGTACCAAGCTCGGTCGTCTGCTTCGGAAAGCACATTTACAATATGGACCCGCCACTTTCAGTTGTGTTGTAGCATGGCCTGCTCCGTATATCGGGCGCCGAAGATTTTTTCAGGGGTGGCAAGAAATTATGCAGTGCCAAATACGTGTACGCCGTTCAAGAATTAGGCGGCGAAGTTTTCGCACGGTGTCAATCGCAAGTGAAGCGAGTCGCGTACAGAAGTGGAACTACAGGTAAGGTTTGCACGCTAGCTGCTAGAGTCAGGCGCGCAAACGCGAGGAAATGCGTGCTATAAATGAATCCACAGCAGCGATAAGCAGACATCATGTGTACGGAACTGCTCGAGCACACGACGGTACGCGCCGCGATGTACGAACTGCTCAAGTGCACGATCGTACGCGTCGCGACGGCAGCGGTCTTTCGACATGCCGCCAAACGGCGGGCCTCCTGCAATCTTTGTTGACTGCATGCCGCTAAACTGATGCAATGCATGTGAGCTCGCACGTACGTGCAAATCGCACTGCAACGCGAGCTCGTGCGCTGCTCGCTTGATGTAGCTTTTAATGACAGCACTCGAACATCGATGCGCTGCAATCAATACTGCCTTGCTGCGCTGCCTCAACGTGCTGGCTTGAGATCAAGGATGAGCGCATTCAACTCTCTTAACCTGTGCTGTTCGTAAAGTAGTAGTGAATTGTCATCGAATGAGCCCGACCATTTGTGCTCATTTGCGCACACTTCACCACTTCGCATCGGCCGAATTGTTGATTGTCGCTGTGGCCGGGTCTCGAATCGTGAATTACCAGCCATGCCTGCTGCTATGTCGGTCTGCTGTCGGGACTGTAGGTGCAAAAGACTGAAATTTCGAATGCAGATAATCAAGCAAGCTTCAAGACAGGCGAAGCAGTCAGCATGGCACGAAGTTTCGCTTACTCAGCGCGATGAACTGCAGCTATGCAGCGCGCCCGACGCTCCACTTCGTGAGGCCTTGAAGGAAAACGGTGATGTTGGGATTCAGGCCTTCTTGTTCATGGCAGCCCACGACGCAGAAGTAATGACGGTGACGCCTTTTAGAGTGTGGGCTAGGTCTCTCCGGATCAGCATCACTGATTCCTTCTGCTCCCAGCATTACGTCCCACGGCACACGGAGAGTCCGTTTTCGTTAAACTATAGGCTGCGGCGAGCTCGCAGCGTGGTAGGCGTGGTCTGTGAGAAGTGACGAGCCTTTTCGCACTCGCAACAGGGCATAAAAAAGTGCGAATCGACGCAAAACTCGGCCTAGAAACGTGCTTCGCCACAGCCAGGGCTCAATACGACCCAAGCTGGCACGACCCAGATGTCGTTTCCCGCACCGCCACCAGGCGCCGCTACTATACCTCAAACTCCAGCGCAAGACGCCCATAAGCTGGTACTTCATTCTATGACGCAAACTTCGACGCTTGTCGCAATGGACCCTGACACCGACAGATTGGCTCGCAATGGTGGGCTCAACTTCAGCGATTTGAGCACCGACGAGCGCGACCTGCTGCTGAGGGCTCGCGCTGCCGGCGTCGTTGCGTACTACGACGCCGGCCTCGACACCGGCTCTCCGGAGCAGGAAAGCAATGAGGGCTTCCCACGACATCACATGGACGTGGCATTCTCGCTGCTTGTTCCAAATGAAAGTTTCGCGAGCCAGCAGAGCCTTCACAGCACGACGCAATAACGAAACTACTGAAACTCCAAAGCGTGCGCGGCGCAGAGTCAAGCGTGCAGAGTCGAGCGAAAACGAAACCTTTCGAACACCCATATTACTGAAGGGTAACATCAAAATGTTATTTTTTCTTAGAATCGAGTAGACGTAGAGAAGTAGCATTTTTTTCCGTTTTATAATCGAATCAAATGATATTTTTAATACGAGTAGTTGAGTATTAGTAACACAAATTATGAGAAGTGCTTTCATCATCGGGCTAGTACCGGAATGTCGCTGAGGGTCTCAAATCGTGTCATGCATTTACCTCAATTTCTCGGTTACTAAAGCTCTGTTCGCGATTATATTGACGCCTTAGACGTTCTAGAACATTGCTCTAGCACTTCAGCTTGAGTTTCTGGTAACCTTTAGTGTCCCTTTAAGTCTATGAGGCCAGTGACGGTGCCGTGAAGCTGTCCGAATTACTGAGCATGTCTGTATTATCGTGCCCAATTTACCGGTCAGCGACTGGATGTATCATTTGTTTGTATGTTGTAGGTGAATATGCAACAAGATTTTATTGCGCAGTACACTTTTTGGTGCTTGGTCCAAGTACTGCAAGTCTGCAGACTGCCATGATCATAGCTTATGGGACCAGGAATACTGTCATCTCTGTAGTAGTAGTAGTATCACAGACATGGAGTGTGCAGCAGGCAGCAGGGGCCATGTTATAGGTCCAGTTAGAAAGGGCAGTGTCAGAGTTTCTGGATAACACAAACAGTTATCAGAGTCTGCCAACCAGCATAAGCGTGTTCAAAGAGGCAACTGCACAAGCTCCAAGAAGCATTTTGTTTGTCCGACACTCATGGAAGTGTCTATGTTTCAAACCTCCTCAGAGTCGCAGGAGTTTGCCATTGCAAACAGCAAGCATTAAAGTACACAAGAGGTCTGAAAACAGCAGTAAGAGCTTCCTACCTTCAAGTTCAATGTAGATGTTCTCAGTTGTCTGGAACAGGTCCTCAAAAGTCTGCAGCTGCTTCAGCAGCTCTGTCCTCTTTTTGGTCAATTTCACCATCTCTTCTTGCTTTGATGCATCTGGAAGAAGTGAAAAGTCGAAGAGAGGTTGCGTTACGAAAACATGTGCAAGTGAATGCTCATGCATCGATCAATTGGAAAATCAGAATTTAGCAGAAGAAAACTGGAACATTTTTTAAGTAATACTTCTTACACCTTGCAAATATCGAAGTGGTACAATTGAACCTCAATAGAGTAAAACCTCATTATTTCAGTCTTGCAACGAAGAAATAACCCATCTTTAACCAGCATTTCGAATTATCCGAAAACAAAAAATTGTAAAGATCAGCCATGAGACATGATATGAAGGCTGCACACCTTTATTGTCCTGTGTCCGCTACTCCCTGAAGTACCGTAAAAACCAGAATAAAGGGATAATATTAGTACCATAAGAAAGAAAGAAAAAAGGTTCATCCATGTGGCATGAACAGGAAGCAGATAAATGTAGCCCTAGCCTTGAGAGGTAATCTTTTGTATAACAAGCTGATATTTCTGTAAGAATTGCTACAAGCTTTCTTGTCCCAATTTCTCAGGATATCTACAAATCAACTTTATAGGCAATACAAGCTAATTTTTCATAATAATAATAATAATAATAATAATAATAATAATAATAATAATAATAATAATAATAATAATAATAATAATAATAATCATCAGCCTGGTTATGCCCACTGCAGGGCAAAGGCCTCTCCCATACTTCTCCAAAACGACGCCTTTAGACCATGTACAGCTCTACACGCTGCCATAGCCACATGTACTCTGAATTTTAGAAGCATGTGATTTCTTGGAAACTTGAGCAAGCTAGAGCGAAGAAATTTAGCTTGCATATGTGGTCACAACTTGGATCCATATGAAATGGTATGCAAAATGGCCTAATGAGTGCTGCCATGCAACCAGGCCCACCATAGTTCTGCCGTTCCACTCAGAGCCCCAAAGGCAGTGTAGCTTGACAGGGGTAAACTTTCCTTAATTTGTAAAATACACAAAATAAAGCACAAACAACAATAAAATATAAAGAATGTATTAATTGTACATATGGTGCAGTTTCATTAGAGCCCACTTATGTACATTAATTTGCAGTAACGTGGTGGCCCTGCAACACAAGTAGTAAAGTTTCAAAGTAGAGCATTGCGACTTAACGTCGTTCGCAACTTTGAGTGACAACTGAAATTATAAATCCCACATAAACTGTGAACAGCATATTCAGTTTTATCACTATAAATAATAGCTTCTTATTTTCACCAAAAGTGCCTTTGCATCACTTTTAAATATCAAAATAGTTACTAGATGCGTGGTATAGATGGGACACAAGACTATGACTTGTTTCTGGCTCCTGAGTTTGCTTCCAGAGCTTCCAATGTGCAAACTAATGGCCTTCAATGTGCAGACAAAAGCTGTGGCAGCATGACACCTATGAGACCCAACAATGCATGGCGCCAATCATGTGGATTGAGAACGCACTGCCATTTCTCATATTTGGAGCTGAATCGAAGGTTGAAAGTTACCTCGCCTGGTGTTTCTGAAGTGAATTTAACCCTGCAGCCGCCAACCCCGAGCTGTACTCGTCACACGAGTTTGTACCAATATCACCAACGATGAGTCACACTCGTCCGGCCTGATTTTCTTCTCCTCCTCGTGCCAAAGACGTATCACGGTTGTCAATTGTTTTGCTTGCAATTTTCAACCCTAGATGGCGGTAGTCTACGAAAAACCACATTTCGTGCCTTTCGCACATGTTTTAAGCCTGGCAACAGTCACTTCATAATGGCGCTTCGCAAGAAGAATGCCGGAGGTGGCAATGCTAAAAGAAAAAGAGATGCTTCTTGGAGCAGTCCAGAAAGCAACGTTAATGACGACATGGAATTTGTGTCCGACAGTGATTCGGACGTTGTCTTTACCCTGGATATTGCTTCAGATGATGATGATGACGACGACAGTGACGCACCGAGCAGTGCACTTGTGTGGCAGTATGTGAACACCAATAACCCGCCACCTACGCCTCTACGGCTTCCCTTCTCTTCAGTGCTTGGAATCTAGCGGCAGCCCACTGACGAGAATGGCATTCTCTGCTGGTTTCATGTATTTTTTGACTGGGGCATTATTGACCTAATCATCATGGAGACAAACCATTATGCAGTTGCGTACTTTGCTGCTCGGGGTTCTACATGGAAACCGGTAGACTGCGATGAGATTATGGTCTTCCTTGCACTGATAATATTTCAGGGTATTGTCGGTAAACCTCAAGTTGAGATGTATTGGTCAACAAAGGAAGTTTTGGGGACACCAGTGTTCAGGAAGACCATGAGCAGGAACCGCTTCAATGCATTGATGCACTGCCTTCATTTCACCAACTTGAAAACCGTGGATGAAGCTACCTATCCGCAGCCCCCCCGGCTATGGAAGCTGTGACCCGTTATCACAAGGCTGAACGTGGCATTCCTTGCTGCCTTCAGTATGTTCCGACTCATTACCATGGCATGCATTGAGGGAAAGCCGCCCTCAACAGCAGTTTTCTTGTTTTTTAAATTTCTGTGCTGATTCTTAAGAGAAATCAATGATGTAATATACTTTCAGAATCAGAATTGCATGGAAAAAATTATGAGTACTTAAAAAAATTGGCGATTTTGGTATGTTTTTTGTAATTTAAATTGGCGGTTAAAGGGTTAAGGTGCTAGTCAGAGCCTCTTAAATCGAAAGTCCTGTTCTGTTGCTTGGAAGCTGCAGCTAAGTTTTTTAATTACCCGGAAGGTAGCACACTGGGTGCTCAAGTTATGCAGTTAAATACAGCCAATGACTGATTATTTTGACACCAATAGTTCGGACAAGCTTGATTATTAGGAGATCTCCCCGGCACCACCACTAGCCTCATAGACTTAACCATTAAGGCACTGCACACACAATTGTGCACAACACTATTAGTGCATCAACAGCAAAAGCAATGATGAAAATAATGCTAGTTAAAATGTGTTGCACATATTGAAATACTTCCAACTGGACTTGTGCTGCAAGATTGACTAACATTTGCAAATCTTTTTTAGTAAGACGAGTGGGAAGGTAGATGGCTGGGTATTCTTGCTCTATGTGAGTATGTCATTTAATGTAGCACATTCACTTCTTTCATTGTTTTTCACTATGTGTTGCACCAGGCATAATTCTTTAGTGGCTCGATAGTTGCAATTTCCAGCCCGCTAGACATAAAATAGTTGGTATTCTCATATCTGATGCTCCTGCAGGAAGTTTTTGCATGAAGTCCACATCCTGTAAACTTCACAAAACTCAGTAAATTGAAATTTGCTGATACACTCAGCAGCTTCTTCTAAAGATGTGAGAAATGCAGTGAAAGTAAGATATTAAGGGAAATAATTGACATCTGAAAGGGTTAATTTATAAGGACAACCAAAATTTTGGGCACCTTACAGCAAGTTGTGTGATAATTCAGACTTTCACTGCATAATTGTGAGCAAATATTGCCACCGAGACAAGCAAAATAGGGATATTCTTATTCTAAGAAATTGCCGGCATGGTCATCGGCCATGTCGCTGTTCCTCCACGAAACTGAACCTAGCAAAGCCTAGTCGATCTAGAAGTTGCCAATAAGAATTCAATGCATGCATTGATTGCACTTTCGCCTACCAGTGGGCCTCTTCGATTTTCGCAGTTCTGGGAGCCAGACGGCAGCCAGCTAGTTCCGGTTCTGACAGGAAGTCACGTGGGATGGGATCCCAAGACAACCCGAACCTGCCCGAAGTTTGCAAAATCGAACGCCGGTACAGCTGGCCAAATGTAAACATGCTACCAGAATGGCAGCGCCCGTCGAGGCCGACGCGCGCTCGGCGTAGTCGGCCCATTTATGCGTTGCCAGCTTGAAAATATACAGTTGCATTCAGGAATACAATCACTTTCGTGCGATTTCGTGCGACTCATCGCAGGACGCGTACTGGGCCAACCTCGCCTTGCGCAGCGCAGCACATGGCCTCCAACGCGGCGTATGACAAGACGCGAAATGGTGATTGTATACTCGAAAGTGATAGCTGGAAGATACCTGTTCACAGCGATCACGTCGCCAACCGGCGACATTGATGAGTTGGCGCTGTATCATCACAAGACATGAAAAAGCAGGTTATCGGGTACGTCTCATACGCATAAAATTTCGTGCCGACCTGCTTGGGCTTGCACTAGTCGCACATAATACAGCATGCTCAGCATCGTGCCACGTTAGAGATGATGCGGCCTGCCAGCATCATCTAGGTATCATTTTGACTGTTCTTTGTCTCTGTTTTGCACTTTGCAAAATGGCATCGTTGGCGCGGTTGAGGCGCTATTGGCGTTTTCCCACGATGTGATGCAGAGCGCTGATTGGCCAGATCAGTGCGTTCAAATTTTGCGAGCTAAAGCACGCCTGGCATTGGCTGGCGCGTGGGTGGTGGCGGCTGCTTTCTTCAATACCGCGACCGCCACACTCACACCGTTGTTGCCCCCTTGTTCCATCTGCCTCAACAGACGTCTGCTTGCGAGCTGCGCTATCTTTTAAATTAGTTTCTCAGCTTCTTTTTTTTTTTTCGCTAGTTCTTTGTTGCATGCGATGCCGGCAACGAAGCCCAAGACAGTGCAGATGTTCGGTGCGCGGAAGCGTGATATGCGACTTGAACAAGCATCGGACTTCCGATCTTCTGCAGCGAGTGCCGACTGCATAGATGCTTGCATCGGCGGAACTGTGCTGTCGGCTTTCACCAGTCGAGAATCCGACACATGGAGTGTGCCTGTAGCCGCAAGAGCTAATTAGAAGCTCCGCAGGAGCTTTCTAATAAGAACACAGGTATTCAACTTTAAGGCTTGTTTTCTCAGAATGGATTTTTTCGCTAGTAGCGGTGCTGGGGAAGGAGATATCTCAAGAACCACTCTTAAGATTTGTGGCCCATTCTTTTTTATTCTGTTCTTGAATGACTTTGCCAGGGTGTAACAAGCTTCTCTTTTTTTTCTTTGAAAACTTGATCAGTTAAATTATAATAAGCAATTAATTTTTGACGAATGTGGTCATTACTGGCTACATCAAATTCAAAGTTGTGTTAAGATTTTTTGGAGAGGAAATTAAAGAAAAGGGCTTCTTAGCCACCTGGGATATCTATCAAGGGATCATCACAGTGAGTCTCAGCTTCCTGCGATGTCCTGGGATTTCTCCAGGCTCTTTCCGAGGCATATACATGAACAACCTAGTTAGACCTCAATAACTCTGGAACAAACACACACATCTTCACGAAACTTTGCAATTCTTCATAGCTTGGTGGTCTGAATGTACCCTGAAAGTTTCATTTGGATATCTTAAAAAATAAAGAAGTTCCGTCTCCAGGGTAGCCTCCCCCCTTAAAATTAACAGCTGGCGACTGTGACTACTAGATACCTGGCCTGAACTATTTTTGCTAATGGTGATGCACCAACACATGGCACTGCTCCAATTCAGCGTACACGCAGAGTCGATTGTCCCGACTGTAACAATTGCTACTAGGGCTGTGTTACAGGTTGTCTTGTTCACTGTCAGTACTTACCATTGTAGAAAAGGAATGGCACTTCATAATTGGGAAGGGCCATCTTGTTGTGCAGCTTGGGTGTAAATCGCAGAATGTACTGGAAGCCATCCACTCCCTCAGTGTTCTCTTGGATCTGCAGGTTCTATGGGCACAAAAAACCAACATGACTCATTATACAGTGAAATATAAAAAAATCTCATGGGCCGGCTAAAAATTGTTCGTTGTTTTGAAATGCATCGAAAACATGCCAAATTGTCGTCAGAAACTCAATTTAACATGAGGAATCATTTCCATTTGCAAGCGGTACATCCACAAACACTTTCATGCCAATGACAAAGAGGCACACAATTAGAGTGAGAATGCAAGTTCATGTTAAGTCTTCATCACCTGGTGCGAGCACAACTCGGACAGCCTCAGATTTGCTAAAGCTGTGTGAATGTGTGCCCAGCTATATGGTCACGTGCCAACCAGACAGTGAGACACGGCAGTTCCATCTGCGGTAGGATGAACCACAATGATGAAGGCTGACAGAGGTCATGACACAGTGATTCTTGAGCACGTGCCGACTGTCACTGACTATTCACGCAGCGATCTGTTTCTTCAGAGTGTAGATAACATGCCTCAAGCCATCACATCCACTACATATAAAACTCACTGATATTGCTTGTGGCATTCAGTAGAGTGTACAGCAAGCACATTGTTGGCATATCCAAGATCTGTACATGTTGCACCATTTACATCAATTCTCGTCAAACATTACCACAGCCCTGAAGCATGATACTTAAAAGCATACACAAGTTCAATCACTTTGCTTGTGTTTTCCACAAACTTAATAATCGATCTTGGGTTTAGATGGCATTTTAAGCAAACCCACCTTTTGCCAGCGTTCTTTTTCCCCTCAATCTTTCAATATTATCGCAATCATAAATGATGCAATAGGTGTTATTTTGCAGTCTTCACAGTGCTGACAGTGTTGGTTTGTGTAGTTTCCCCCATGTGTAGTTTCTATCCCTGCGGGTCGCCATTATTGCAAGCGATGGTGAGAGAACTGACGGAGATTTGTAATCGCAGCCATCCAGGAATATCTGCTCTTGATAGTGGCATTCATAATTTTTCATGGTTTTGCAAGTCGCAAATGTCTGTGATACTTCTGGTTAGAAATTCATTATTTTGAAGTGCTGCTAATACAAAAAAAGCATAGAATTTCACACACTTTAGAAATATTCATAATGTTCAAATTCATATTACTGAAATACTTTTACATTAAAACAATAGGAATAGGATGCGGAATTTTTCAAATGTTTATTAATCTGAACATATTGTTACTATAAAGTTCCTAGTAATAAGATATCAATGTATGCAGCCTGCACAGCGAGCAATAAGAGCACACCAGTGAGATTCATAATTCTGGAATTTGGGCATCCACATAAATATGACAATATGGTCATGCAATCAGGCAAACTGACAAGGCCACTGCAGGTATCCAATGCATACTGCACACAACTAATTATTTCTTGCACAAGTTTGACTGGCCAAGAACATAATCATGTTCTCAAATCACAGCAACACTTGCGGAGAAAACATCTGCACCCATGCCACAACAATAATCAAATTCTCTTATAAAATGAAAACAGTAGAAAACCTAATCTATACTTTTTCTTTCACAGTGAAGCTGTTTACTGCTACCCCCCAATGGCAATATTGTGTCCGCAGACAGAAAAGTGCGAGCAACAATTATCAGCAATGGCTAATACTGCTACACCTAACGCCACAATCGTTTCCGCAGACTGAGAAGCGTAAGCAAAAACTGTCATCATCAGCGATGGCTTACACCGCTACCCCTCGAAGGCACAATCTTGTCCGTGGACAGAAAAGTGCGAGCAAAAACTACAGTCCAACCTCGATATATCGAACATGGATATATCGAATTATTGCGTATATTGAGCACTTTCTATATCACCTGGAAAATCGCATGCATTTTTTATTTTTTATTTTGAACAGGGTCGGACATAAAATGAATGTATCGAACTCCGCCACTCCAAACCACATGTGCTCTGTTGAAAGGTGGCAAGCTTTCCCGCAACATCCTCGAAGACAGTGGTGGCGCGAGGCACGTTCTGGACTGCTGCGCACTATAGCTGTACACATCGATTGTGCTGAGGGAGCCATTTGAATGTAGTGGCGTTCACAAGTGGTGGCTTGGCTAGTTCGACAATATCAACGATGCATTGCATTTGTCGCACTGACTTTTCCTCGGTTCCGCGCTCTGCGCCTGCTGTGCATTGTGAGGAATGGCAGTTTGCTTCCACAAAGACACGTGACAGCGCGCGTTCAGTGAGCTCACTTATAGACCCCACGGCAAACGCTACTAAATACTTTGTTACTGACAGTGTTTTAAAATGCTTAGATTGACGGATGTGGAGATCACAGCGGAAGTAGTGGCCAAACGAAGACACTGCCTAGATTGATTTCACCAAGCACCGATTTTGCCCCGCTCTCAACTTCAGCCCATGCTGTAGCTGCTTTGGCCCTTCTACTGCAGCGATGCAGAAGGTACCAGCCTATACCCTTCAGTCACAAATTATGATTGACTGTCGGTACATGTGTGAAATTTAGGTAATTTTATGCCAGGGTGTTTGAGACGCCACTCAAAGCAAATCTATGTGCAGGTGAAGACAGACAAGGACAAGCGCTTGTCCTTGTCTGTCTTCCTTATGTCCGTGGCTTTATTTGCGCTAAGCTACTACTTCTAATATGGACGACTAACTAGCCCAACAGTCAACTCTTCTAGATAGAATGAATCTTTGTGCATTTCATGATGAGCCATAATATTTACAAAATAACAAAATATTTTAATATTAAGTCAGTCATGCTACATTTCTTCATAAAAAGGATTGAATCACCTGCTCGATATACAGGCGCAAGTTATTTATTGGCCACAAGCATTTCAAGGAAGATAAAAAATATTTCGAGGTTGCTACCGACATGCTCCACATCAAACGTCATGTAAAACACGATGGTGCGTTCACCAAAGCGGTACTCTCTAACGATATATATCTGAGATGTAAAGTGGAGGTAATTTAGGTTAGCAGGATGTTCAATTTACCCTAAGCTTAATGTTTGTGCTCTATTCCTTGCTACTACTGCACAGAACCGGCAAAAATAGGTTGCGTCCACAAATGTGGACGCCGTGACTGAAGGGGCTATTGACTGCGGATCATTTAGACTATGTTGACGATGCCATGGTTAAGCATGTGGCTGCCAATAAGAAGACAGTTAAGCTGCTCCAGTACTTTCAGCCAAAGCAAAAAATACTTTGTGTGAAGCTTCCGAGTATTTACTGCACCGCAACTGGTTCATTGATTGATTTGTACAAGTTGCTTATGCATTTTTACGTGATTTTATATATTGAATATTGGCTATATCAAACTATTTCACTATCACCGAGCTATTCGATATATTGAAGTTCAACCGTACCATCAGCAATGGGTCACATCCCCTTAACAAGCAAAAAATGCATCACCGAGAAAAACATGTCGAAAACTGTGATCATGAATTACTCATACCCCCGTAAGCAAGCAAAAAAATGCAATGCCTCATAGCCACGTATATCACGGTATATCACAGTGCATGTCACAGTAATTGGTATATTCGCACATGGAACATGCATTCATCCTACGTTAGCAAAGAACGTTTCTGCAGTTACGACTGAAAATTTAGCCTTATATTATAGTTACCACAAAGCAGTGGTGACGTTTGTTACAAAATAAAATGTTTACCAAAGATTACTGTTTGTCTCGTCGCCACATCATAGGTGGTGGTCCCCCTACAGCTTCGCTGTCCAACCACTTTCACAGGGTGGAATGGGCCCCAATTTTTTGTTTTTTTAATCTTGACTATCTGCACACGTTTGCAAAGAAACCACCAGGCATGCTTACTTGCACCACTGCACATCCTTTGCTGATAGGCACTTGGTACTGGTTCACATTTCCTTCAAAGTATGGGACTTCTTTCACAGATGCGTCAGGGGAGATCACCTGCAGCGTCAGCACGCCTGTCATGTTCATGGCTGTGTTGTTGCCAAATCGGTCCTAAAGAGGAGGCATCAGTCAGTCAGTCGTTCAAAAAGGGTGCCACACATAGCACTTAAAGGAAAAAAGCAATATTGAGCTTCCACTAGCCAGGCTCAGCAAGCACAAGAAGACACTTCAATCTTATCAATGAAAACATCTCGCACACAAATTTGAGCTCATTTGACGTGATTAAAGAGTGCAAAAAACAAACACACCACAAAAGGAAAGACGTAGGCAGGGGACACATACTACTGTCAACAGTTTACAGTAGGACCTCATTGACACAATTTTGTTACGTGCTATTTCCTGGCACCAACATTCGCGAACGAGAACACAATAAATCACCCAACAGAGGTACACCTATTTTTTACCAGTTCACAAGTTCCCGGTAAACACGACTTTTGGGCACTAACGTTCAGTACATTGCTAAACTGCGATTGTATGATACGTTTTCCCGCCGCTAGGTCCCATGCAAACAAGAAAATATGCGGGGTGCGCACGATCAAGAACAGCATATAGCCACCCATCGCTGTTGCTTCATCACAATACTCGCCCACCCATCTCGTGTGAAAACGCAGGCGCACATTGTTTCTTATTCCAGTACCAGCAATTTGCCTCCCGGGTCGTGGCAGGCCGCATTCATAGCGATCACCACCAAACCTATTGCGATAAGCATCTTCACCTATCTGTTTTACAGCGTGTGGGGCATAGTGCCGTTGGCAGCGTACTGCATGCTCGGTTTCCTGTCGCCGTCTTAAAACACTACATAATAGGAACAACAAAATAAACATGCCTCAGGCCGGCGAAGCCTCGCCAGCTTGACGTGCGTTGGCGTCTCAAGCGTAGTGCACAATGATTCGCACAACACTTCACATTACGCAGATGTCAAATACAGTTAAGTCCATTAATTTTTTAGTTACTTCGAATCTCACGTTTTCTTGGTTAGCACGTTCTCTCGCAAATTTTTTTCCAGAACGTATGAACGAGGCTCAACTGTATTCCACAATGTCATCATGAAATTCATATATATTATATATATTGAAATACCACGGTTGAGACGACGCTTTATTCCAAGAAGGAAAAATGGCGCCGACGCAAAAACGAACACAAGCCGATGATTGATGATGACTTTGTACAGATGAAGATGAAGTCCGCATAAATGCTTACACTAATTTCCCCCGCGGACGGAAGCGGCCAGCCTGGCCGCACATTAGACGGTGGAACGGAGATGAAAAGGCTTCAGGCGAGAAATGTGCACGATCTCTGTTCCACGGCAGCGTCGGTCGGTTGGGGTCTCAACAGGTGTAACGCGATAGTTCACCGGTGAGGTCTGCTCGATGACTTTGTAGGGGCCAAGATATCGAGACTCAAGCTTCTCACATAAACCGGGTGTTCGCGCAGGGGTCCATAGGAGCACATCGTCACCAGGGCGGTAGGAAACGACGCGATGAGAGGCATCGTACCGATGTTTGCGATCGTCTTGGCTGGCTGCAGTGTTCATACGGGCGCGACGACGACATTGGGCAAGACGAGACACAAACTGGTCGCAAATGAATGGTGAAGCGTTGACGGGGCCAGAGAAGAAAGAAACGTCGAGTGATGAGGTTGGGTGGCGGCCATATACTAAGAAAAACGGAGAGTATCCGGTGGTCCGTTGAACAGACGTGTTGTACGCAAATGTTACAAATGGGAGAATCGCATCCCAGTTACGATGATCAGGTTGAATATACATGGATAGCATGTCACACAGCGTGCGATGAAATCGCTCTGTTAGGCCGTTGGTTTGAGGGTGGTAGCTACACGTTGTCTTGTGCACGGTGTTGGACGCTTGCAGAACTTGATCAAGAGTGCTTGAAAGAAATGTCTTGCCTCGGTCGCTCAAAAGAACGTGAGGCGCCCCATGACGTAAGTAGACAGACTGCAAGAAGAAGGCCGCTACTTCTGAGGCAGCTCCTGAGCGTATTGAGGCTGTTTCAGCGTACCGGGTCAAATGGTCAACAGCAGTGACGATCCATCGGTTGCCATCTGGAGTAGGTGGGAGTGGCCCGAAAAGGTCAATGCCGACGACAGAGAAGGGTTGTGCTGGACAAGGAAGTGGTTGTAGGGTCCCGACCGGAACAGTAGTAGGTCGCTTACGGTGTTGGCAAAGCGTGCACGAGGCAACATATCTAGCTATGCTCGTGGAAAGGCCTGGCCAATAGAATCGGCTGCGTATGCGCTCGTGCGTTTTGTTGTAACCCAAGTGGCCTGACGTAGGGTCATCGTGTGAGGCCTGCAGAACTGCAGCGCGAAGAGCGCGCGGTAGAACGGGAACCCATCGATGGCCTTCCGGGTGAAAAATGTACCGGTAGAGCACGTCGTCTTCAAACTTGAACAGTTTGAGTTGTTTCCGGAGCCTGGCATTGGGTGGAGATGAAATACCACTAAGGCGATTGATGATACTTTGGCAATAGGAATCGGCGCGCTGGTGAGTGGAAAGCACTGAAAGGCGGTTTGATGAAGTCAAGGAAGAAATCGGTGTAATAGACGAAGCATCCTCTGTGCGGCCAATTTGACAAGGTGATGTGATGTGCTCCGAGGAAGGTGGTAATGGGCATCGTGAAAGAGCATCGGCATCTTGGTGCTTCCGTCCGGACTTATATATGACATTGAAATCATATGCTTGTAATCGGAGTATCCAGCGGCCAAGACGCCCGGACAAGTTTTTGATCGTCGACAACCAACATAGGACATGGTGGTCGGTCACAACCGTGAAATGTCGACCGTGAAGGTATGGACGAAATTTCTGAATGGACCAGACAACAGCCAAACACTCTTGTTCGGTTATAGAGTACTTCTTTTCCGCGGAAGTGAGAGTGCGGCTTGCATATGCAACAACCTTTTCACAAAATTCGTGGTCGCGCTGCAGCAGTACGGCACCAATTCCGTGACCGCTGGCGTCAGTATGCACTAATGTGGGCACCTTGTCATCAAAATGACAAAGAACAGGTGGGGATATTAGTGCGCGCTTGAGTTCTTGGAACGCGGCTTCACACTGATCGTTCCAATAGAAGGAACTGGGACTAGTAAGGAGCTTGTGGAGGGGCGAGGCAATGCTGGCAAAGTTCCGGATAAAACGTCGAAAGTATGAGGCGAGTCCAATGAAGCTGCGCAGTTCTTTTGCACGAATTGGACGGGGAAAGTTGAGCACCGCGGAAATTTTATCCGGATCGGGCTGGATGCCGTCTTTGCTAACGAGATGACCCAGGACTTTAATCGTTGTGCTAGCGAAACGGCACTTCCTCGTGTTTAGTTGAAGTCCGGCATTAGAAAGGCACGTGAGCACCTCATCTAAGCGTTGCAGATGGTCAGTGAAAGTCGAGGAAAACACGACGATGTCGTCGAGGTAACAAAGACAAGTTTTCCACTTGAGGCCGCGAAGAACCGTGTCGATCATTCTTTCAAATGTGGCGGGAGCATTGCAGAGACCGAAAGGCATTACATTAAACTCGTAAAGACCATCCGGAGTAGAAAAGGCGGTCTTTTCTTTGTCCACTTCGTGCATTGGGATTTGCCAATATCCGGAGCGAAGATCAAGGCTGGAGAAATATTGCGCGCCTTGCAACGAATCAAGGGCGTCATCGATACGGGGCATGGGATATACATCCTTACGGGTGATCTTGTTTAGCGCACGGTAGTCAACACAAAATCGTACCGATCCATCCTTCTTCTGCACCAAAACGACGGGTGATGACCAAGCACTGGCGGAGGGACGTATGACGTTTCTTTTCAGCATATCGGCGACGTTCTCCTCCAGGTGCCAGGTGATCGTGAGCAGGCGCAGGTGGCGTAATTGGAGACGGCGCGGCTGGCATTGCAGCAATCTGGGCGTAAGAAGCCGGTTGTGGGCAAGGAGAAGCGTTGGTATGCTGGGCGTTCTGCAGGGAGGCCAATTCCTCCTTAATAATACCGCGCAGGTCAGTAGAAGCAGGTGGGACGTGAGCGCTGCTGCAAGGGGTTGAGCCATGCGCTTGCAATTCCTCACGAATTATGGCTCGAATGATAGACCGGAGCTCAATACTGTTCGCCAGGGGGTTGTCGGAAAAGTCCGGTTGCAAGCGGATGGACTGCAGGGCGTCGAGGCGCTGACAGACGGAGACGACGTCCGACACCGTCGATGGGTTTTGAGCGGCGAGTGCGTTGAAGGCAGTAGCTCCGATACCCTTAAGAAGGTGTCGCACGCGATCAGGTTCTGGCATGGCACTGTCGACACGGCGGCAAAGCGCGAGGATGTCCTCAATGTACGAGGTATACGATTCGCCATAATGCTGGACGCGCTCAGACAGCCTCTTTTTCGCAACTTCCGAACGAACCGTGGGTGTGCCGAAAATCCGCTGTAGCTGCTCCCTGAAAGACGACCAATCACGGAAGTCGCGCTCATGATTCAGGAACCAGGTCTTGGCTACTTGAGAAACGTAAAATGGCACGTTGTTTAACCGCGATGTCTCGTTCCAGTTGTTGTAGTCGCTGACACGATCGTAGTTGTCGAGCCAGTCTTCAACGTCCTCACCAGGCAAGCCAGAGAAGATTTCAGGGTCGCGATACCGGTTGTTGGCAGGGCTGGGAGTGGGGGTGGCTGGTACTGGAACCGAGATGGTGGATGCTGCGGTCTGGTCTTGCGACATGGCGGCCTCTTGGCGTAAGCGGCGTCCCGAACGGAGCTCCAGGAGAGATGTTGAAGTGGATTGAGGTCGAAGGGATCTTAAAGCACCTCCACCACTTGAAATACCACGGTTGAGACGACGCTTTATTCCAAGAAGGAAAAATGGCGCCGACGCAAAAACGAACACGAGCCGATGATTGATGATGACTTTGTACAGATGAAGATGAAGTCCGCATAAATGCTTACAATATATATATATATATATATGTATATATATATATATATATATATATATATACGTGATATCAGCATGCGCAGATGCGTTCATGGAAAAAGAAAGAAGAAAGGTATGGTTACGTTCTATGTGCCTCGAGGAATTCGATTTCTTTCACATACAAAAATACAGAAGGCTATGCAGCCCTCCCCCACTATTTTAATGTGAAATTCTACCGGCAACAATGAGGCATGCTCATTGCAGCTTTTGCCAAGGATCTTTGCTTCTCAAAGCAATGCCTCATGACGACAACGGTCCACATGTTCCAACAGATGTGTGTGTTCATTTTTTCCAATGCTCAAGGCTTGCTTCTACAATCAGTCATATACCGTATTCACTCGGATCTAGGCCGACCCCGATTCTAAGCCCACCCCCTAAAGTCCGAAGCCAACAAAAAAATATATATATATTCCCTCGAAAGTAGGCCGAACAAAAAAAGGGCGGACAGCGTTCGCAAAATGCAAACAGCATTTATTGAATCTGAACATGCAGAGCTCATTCAACGTCGTCGCTGCGTTCCTTGTCACTGTCACCTTAAACAGTGCACTATCTTCGGTATCGTCAAGCAGATTAGATATGCTGCACTTTTTAAAGGCACACGTGATCAAAGTACCTGGGATGTCGTCCCAAGCTGCAGCTACACCAGCCCACCAGCTGCGATAGCGATGCACATTTGATGCGGCCCATTGCCGTTAGCATGTGGTCTTCGCCAGTCAACCAGTCCGTGTAATATTTCCGCAGACGATCCTTGAAAGGTTTGTTGATGCAGACATCAAGTGGCTGCAACTGGCCCGTCATGCTGCCTGGTATGACAGCGAGGTCTGTGTTCACTTGGGCGAGTGCAGCCTTCACGTTGTCGGTCAAGTGCCCACGGTAAGAGTAGACACAAGGAGCGAGTTCTTTGTGAAAAGGGCTCCTGGACGCCGTCGCCACACAATCTTAACTCTCTTACACCATCGCACCCGTCATCCACCCGTTCTCATTTGCCTTCACAATGACGTTTCTTGGGAAAGTTTCTCGAGCAGGCAGTGTCTTCCTTTTAAATATCATTTAAGGAGGGAGTTTATGTCCATCAGCTGTGCAGCACAGCATCACAGTTGCGCGCTGCTTCTCGTAGCCCTCAGAGCACACCTTCACCTCCTTGGCACCCTTTTCATTCACATTGTACGCCACTGGCATATCAAAATAGACAGCCGTCTGGTTGGCGTTGCCGATTAGCCCAAGGTTGTAGCCTGCCGCTTGTCTCTTTCGCAGCACGTAGCGCTGAAAAGCTATCAGCTAGTCTTCGAAATCGCTTGGCAGCTTTTGGGTGATTGAAGTGTGACGTCAGAGGGTGAAGCCAAAGCGCTTCATGAATTTTTGAAGCCAGTCCCGGCTGGCTTTGAAATCCTTTGGCATTAGGCCTCACTCCCTTGAAAGTTCCCTAGCTTTTGATTGGAGCACTTCTGTTGTCACTGGAAGGGCAGCTGCTCTCTGCGTCCAAACAAGTCGGCCAAAACTGTCTCCACTTCGTGGTGACGGTCTTTCTTTGGTCCGCTAAATGCCATCCTCGTTGCGGCGCACGCAGAAAGCTGCTGTCGTTGTCCCCTCCAATGACGGACGTTTTTCTCGTCGACGCCGAAGTCCCGCCGGCTTGAAGGTCCGACGATGCCTCTGCGGCTATCACAACTTTTCGCTTGAAAGCGGCACTGTAGTGGCACCTCCTGCTTGGTGCCGTACGCCGATACGGCTGACACGACACAGGTTAAAATGGCGACCTCGCTTGTGTACGGTTGGCTACTGGAAGGCTAGTAGCAGCTGCGATACTGACTTTTCTAGATGGCACTAGCTATGCACCATACTTAGCAGTTTCAATGAAAAACTGGCGCGTTTTTTTAAATCCTCGAATCTAAGCCAACCCTAGAGTTTGGAATATGATTTGAAAAAAAAAAAAACTATCGGCCTAGATTCGAATAAATACGGGTATACACATTCCGGACTGATCAATGTAACTCTTCCATAGGTCATTGGTATATTGTACACTACTGTCTTGTCTCCACTCCTTTTCTTTTGTGAGGTGTTTTTTGAGCTCTTTATATTATATCAAGTATGCACCAACCATGCCCTCTGAAAGTCTTTTTGAACAGTAAACAAAAAAGGCCAGCATTAGAATAAGGTCATCTGACATCTGCACCCAGTTATACTACCCCCAGTTAGTTCACAAGTTATTGATGCACAGTAAAAACTTCGTTCATTCAGATAACTCAGGATGTTGATGTGTTGCTGTGCACATGTTCACTGTCTGGATATGCATATGCATTTTGCACAGTGAGCAATTTTCATCACCCCAAAGCTCCCTGAAGCATACACACATGCAAACATCAAATTGTTTTTTTTCCTTCTAAAGACCCATGGGCATCCATGCATTGGAGGGACCCTGCCCATGACAAGCTTAGAAAACTGATGGAAGTAATGCACACAAATTCTGATCCTTCTTGTTTGTCTACACCCAGAAAAAAGAAAGAAGATTCTGAAAGATATCTATGGCATGTTCAATTTATTTTACCGCATATTAGTAAAGGGTCCCAGATTTTCAAATCATATTTTAAATGTTATGAGTGCCCACTAATTATTGTAACAACCATACAAGAAATTCTTTCAGTTAGAAGGATTGCTTCATTACAGCATGAAAGGCGCACTAAATTTGAATAAATTGAGTCCTGGGATGTTACGTGCCAAAACCCTGATGTGATTATGAGGCACATCATAGTGGGAGAGCTCCAGCTTAATTTGGCCCATCTGGGGTTCTTTAATGTGTGCCCAATGCACAGCACACGGATGTTTTTGCATTTTGTCCCCATCGAAATGCAGCCACTGTGGACAGGATTTCATTCCGCGACCTCTGGCTTAGCAGTACAACGCCAAAGCCACTAAGGAACCACAGTTGGTAGGTGCACTAGCAAACAGACAAAGGACATGAACCAGACAAGAACTAGAACATGGAACTACTATGTTAAATCTCTGAAGTTAGAGTAGCCATTCCAAATGTCTTATGAGCCCAATCAAAACTTAGTCTGTTGTTGGAGGGACCCTTTATTTAAGAACTTTTTCTATTTCTGGATAGATTTTGATTAAACTTGCTGAGTCAATGTACTTCTATATGCTAATTTAAGATATACATTAAATTTTCCTCCATAGTAAGTATGTTTTAAATATTTAGAAAAATTATATCTTGCTTACAGGTAGGCTATCAACTAAACTATATATTGTGTAGTGAACATTCACATATAAAATTTGTCTTCATAATATTTGTCTATATGATATGCTAACTGCAATATCTATTCTCTGCCTTTCCAAGAAATAATTATTGCAATAGGAAAGTAGAATAGGAAACATACTTGTTGGAGGCTAGTTGGTGCATGTTTCCAGAAGAGGGTTGTAGCGCCGAAAAACACCACACACAGCAAGCGAGACGGGAGAGAAGGGACAGGACATGCGCCTGTCCCATCTCGCTTGCTGTGTGTTGTGTTTTTCGGCGCTACAACCATCTTCTGGAAGTAGAATAGGAGATTTCATCATTCTAAAATAGTGGCACTGCCAGAAATGCTTTGAGAAAACAAGGAAAAACATTTCACAATATGTTTATGGTGATGAGTGCAAAGGGTAAATTAATCAAGAATAAATGCTCTACACTAATCTGGAGCAAAGAGGAGCAAAAAGATATTTGGGCTAATGTTTGGCTCCAAAGAGCAGTCTATATTTCATTGTTCATTGTATGTGAGCGATGTGAAACGGAGTAAGGACAAGAGTAAAGCCCGGGATACATGGAGCGGAAGACTGGCATTCAGGTGACGAAATACGCCCGGCGGCGAACACTCGCCCCTCGGCGTCCAAAAATTTGACTCCCGGTAGCTACGCGGTCCGATCGGAAAAATGTCACCCGGCGAAAATCGCCATCGGAAGTGGTGGGGGCGCTCAATAGGCGTCGCAACGATCAATCTCCCTCCGACTTCTGGCAGCCGGTTGGTTTTTGTGTATTTTTGCTTTTCCATCGAAGCATCTGCCACGCGGTCGCGCTGAAGCGATGAAATGTGGGCGTTGGGGCTACTTTGGCCGCACACTTTTGGGCTCTCTGCGAATGAAAGGGACACCGTTGATCATTACAGCTGGATATTGAATGTTAAAGAGCACAAATTTGTGTAAACTTATTTTTTGTCTACAAACTTAGCGCTCACGAAACAGATAATAATTATAAGTGCAGTGCAGTTTTCTAACCAACCCGACAGAAGGTTCCATGGCAAAAAATAGTGTGCGTTGTACTACTTTTCTTATTAATGTCTTTTTTGTGTGTGTGACGCTCCCTATATGGGTTCCGGTATAGGAGATGAAACAGTTTCTCGTTCGCGGCGCCCGAAGCTGTTCCCCCCCCCCCCCCCACTGTCGGCACACATGCTTGCAAAGTTTGGTTTTGTGCTTCTTCAATCAGAAACCATTCCTGCTTTACTACAACCATAAGTCCTTTCTGCTAGAGTGCCTTGAGGCAAAAGAGCGACGACAGATTATAGTTATAAGCCGACAATGCTTGGTCTTCTGGCTGTTTGCATCTGTGTGGGCCCAGGCGGCGCACGGAATGCCTAGGGCATCGAGAATGAGAGCCGATGGCAGGCCCATTTCACGCCAAATACCGATAATTATATTCTCTCTGGCTGCAGCAGTAAACACTTGTTGTTGGAGCAGGCTTTAAAACAGGAACTGAAACTGAAGTAAACATGAAAAACCACAATGTGCTCTTACACAAAGTAAACTAACGTCACAGTTGGAGAACCGCAAAACCTTCTGCAACGCCTACGCTACATGGTGCCACCGTTCAATGTAGCCAGACGGCACAAAGCCAGCTCACTAAAACACTTGCAGCTCAATGAAATGTGCGGAAATCATTTGTAAGCACCCCTATAAAACTATTTACTAAGTAGTTTAGTCATTAACGACAAATAATACAATAAAAAGGCTATTTAGTATTTTTTTTTTCTTATCCAAAAATACATTCCAAGATTTTGGCAACACTGACAAATATGCGGTGAGCACGCAGTGGCGTCCGCCTGCTTTTCGCTGAATGTAAGCGATGCCACTGAACCATCAGTGTCATCCCACAGCGTCTATTTGTGCCAGGCTATGTTCACCGTGAAAGTTCGCTCCATGTGTCCCGGGCTTAAAGGAGCACATAACTGTCCCCTTGATGAAACAAATACACAGTTCGCAGTAATGGCACCCACATGTGTTTTATGTGTACCTTTACTCTAGTACTTGTCATGATTCACAACATTATAATGAACTCACTAGAGTTTTATAAGCAACCACTACATGAATTGAAAACATTGTCTCTTAACAGACTGTGCAACCTGAAAAAGATATGTTTAGTATTATGTATTACCTATCCAAATCAACCAGATAAGGTGTTTACATCATACCAACAGCTCTGGCGTCAGTAGGCTTACCACACTGGAATCTGCTAGGAATATTGCGTCATTTGCCCATGCTATGAACACATTAAAGTTGGTCTATTTAGCAAGGTTGGCAAATTCTTACGACAAGAACTGACAAGGCATGCACTCACAGTTAGGTCCAATTTGAGGTACTTGAGCAGGTTCCGACAGGAGGACTTGGATTGGTTTGACACAGAAGGTATAATGGGGTCTTGTTGGGGTGCCAGCTTCACAGGACTATCAGGCACGACTGTAAGAGAAACCTGAGAGAGCAAGAACATTGTTGTCATCTCCCTTGCTTTTTTTTTTTAATTTATGGTAAACGAGGGCAGCAAACGCAACCCTGTGATGCTACAGCTGTAATGCCCACTTCACACGGGCACTTTTTATTGGCTGTTGACTCGATGGTCTTGAAAATTCTCACAGCTCAATCAACTACAAGGTTTTGCTGCTACACAACAACATCAGCAGCAGTTGAATGTTAATAACACTTATCGTTGGGCTACATGGTGCATGAATCTTACAACGAAAACAATGAAACACACCAAGAAAGAGACAGGCGAAAGGGAAGAGTGTACGACGCTGTTACCTTTCACCTGTCCCTTTCTTGGTGTATTGTGTTGTTTTCGTTGTGAGAAGCTGAATGTTAATTGAAAATTGAATTGATAATTGTTGAATTGCATGCACGTTGTTGCTCTCATCCACCAGACTCTTTGCTTTGGGCATCACTCGAACTTGAGCCCTTCTACAGTGCCTTGTACTTATGATAAGCGGCTGGTGTTGCTCCTTCTCCAAACACTAAGCCGAAGAGTGGTGCGTAGTGCTCATGTGGGGTCACACTACATTAAGTCACACTTATCAGAGGCCCAAGCTAACGGAGATTGCCCAGCTCTCGTGAGCAGCCCCAGTCAGTCATCGCTAGCGTATGCAGTATGGCTGCGGGAACATTTCTACTTTAGCAGTGTGTAGCCATCCTCCCACAGCAGCATGCTAGCGGCGCCCTTCACCTGTATTTCCACCCTTGGTGCGGGAGCTTCTTTGCTTCCCATCTTGCCCCAAGGCCAAGAGTTTGTGCAGTGCTGGGTGTTGCCAGAGGCAAATAAACCAGTTTCCTTTTCGCTAACTTAGCGCAATACAGTGTTTCTTGCTGCTCAATGCTTGGTGTCCTTTGCAGGTTGAACATGCACACACATTGGGACGCTAGATTACACAAGGTGATGGCTGGCCCGGCTTTGAGACTCAATGACCGCTGGTTGGTAACTCCTGTGAGATATACAAGACGGAATGTCACTGTATGTATTGTGAACCCTTTGCCTTGTTTGGATCCAACCATGTTAGAAATACTATGAGATAAAGTATCATAAACTTGAACCTTAATCAGTTTATTTAAGTAGTCCAACACCAAGTACTTGCAGCACAACTAACACAAGCTACAACTTTGCATTCCCAGAAGTGACCACTTGTGAAAGATCTTGCAGTCATTCCTAAATACATCCTACACCAAGGAGATTGCAAAAAAGTTTGACACAGTAGAACCTCACGGAAATATTTCTCGTTCATACATTTTACCTAGTATAATATCCCTAAAGCCCTGTCCCAGCAAGGGGCTCGTCGACACGCATGTACTAGAATCCACTTTGATACGTCGTCGTACCCGCAATGTTCCCAAGTGATATGTTCCAACTCTGATGTGTACAGGCAATACCAGATATATCTAACTCGAATAATTGAACTATTGTCTGAATTGAACAATTGTAAGATCCCCTTGAAAATACCATGCAAAAGTATACTGAGGTACTGTGCATACCTTGACTCCCATTCACTGCCACTTTCAATGTATCAGGTGCTGTGCTGTGCCCCTGCAAGTGCGCTTCCCCTAACATTTACACAATAACTTTTCATATCGTTGGAAATATTCAATGCCGACAAATCTGAAAGAGCTTTGTTTTAGTGGATGCTGTCAATCAAAATATTTAATCTGAAGGGCAGTACATGGCATGGATGAAAAACTAGCAAGGTACTCTCATTTTTGCTCGCTGTGCATATGGAGGTCTCATGCAAACTGCCACTACGTCTTATCAGCAAGAACAGATAGCCACTCCGTTTCAAGAACGTGAAAGGCCACCCAGTTCGATACACTTTCCACAAGGTAATGTGAATGACACTCAATGACACGCCAGGCATAGGATACCGAACTAGAGATGCTGCACCACTGTGTTTGTCTACTTGTAGACAAAGGATTTCCCCCAACGGCATTTTAGGATTCCACAAGTGGCCAAAATCAATCAGACCGTAACATCCACTTGCACGGACCTTTACATTAGTGTGAATTTAACAAAGCAACCACAAGCCACATTCGCACTTCGCAGAAAGACCCATGCAACAGCGGCATGCATGGCCCGTTGCTATGCGATTCCTGGGTTCATGCTGAACACGTTTCATTCGTGCTTACAGTTACAAAATAGTAGGAATGGCTTTGATGTTCAGAAAAGCTGAAAGCTGTTTTCGAAAGTAGGAGCGTGTGTGTAGTGTCGGCAGTCACTGATGCAGGAGTCATAGGGGAAGGACCGAGAAAAAAAGGATATACTGGCCGTGAGGCATCAGAGAGTTGAGTGGCATGCAAGACACAGACGTTTTAGGGTGGGCAAGAAGCGACTGGTCCCAACAGGAAGTCAGTTCTGAAACTCAACACAACAGACAGCCTTGCTTGTTGCCCATGTATGACGATCGGGTGCTGAAACGGCATATTGTGACAGACATGCGGCCGGGGACGTATGATTCTCATTTGAAGTGCGGTGATGGCAGCCCAGACAGTGGGTGTGAAACCGGCAGTGCTATGGTAGTGCCGCTCAGGCACATTATGCTTCTCGTGCAGGTTGCATGTAGCTCCAGAACACTTTCAACAGACTACGAATGCGACAACCACAGAATTATGGCGAACATCGCCGAAGTATTTGCATGCAACCGTGAAGAAATCTTCAACGCACTCTATTGTGGACCGGCGAAGTCTACTACAGTGGAATCTGGCATATGTCCAGCCACAGTTAACGAACCATGGTTCACAGCCACTATCACGAGCCTACAAAAGGTGGCAGACTGCAGTGTCTCTCTGGGGCATGGAACCTGCAGTGCTATGGCAGTGCCACTCGAGCACGTTCTGCTTCTCGTGCAGGTTATTGAATGTATACCATGTAAAACGTTTACCATTCTTATCCTGCCGGTTCCATCCTGTATCCAGTATAACTGTGTACTTATGTATTCTAACACCAGAAACTGCTCACGGCATCGCATTTTGTTGCATTGTTATGCTTTTCTTGTTGTTAATACTGTGGTGATATAAAATGAATCCCGGCCCAAGCACTCATGTGACACCACAGAAAATTTTGGATGGGCAAAATGTGATTGTTCAGAAGCTTAACACTACTGAGGTGAATCAAGTGGAACAGATGGCAGCTATAAATGATTTGACTTCATATGTGTCGTCAATTGAAGTAAAAATGTCCCTGCAACATTCCCGTAACAGTATTACCAAACTTAGAAGCCGCCATTACGGAATGTACTGCACACTATGACGCACAGCAGGGGGTGATACAGCTGCTCCGAAATAAGATTGATGATATTGAAAATCGTAGCATGCAGCACAACCTCGTGTTCTACGGCACACCTGACACAAATATTTGTGAATCTTGGTCATCATCTGAATTGCTTTTGAAGGAAGTAAGCGTAACAAAATTACAAGTTAGCCCCAAGTCGATCGAAAAAGCCCATAGACTTGGAAAATTTCGAGAAGGAAAAACACGACCCTTGATCGCAAGGTTTGGGTCTCTGAAAGAAAAATATTTGATTTTAGGAAAGGTCACGAATTTGAAAGATACAGGTATCAGTATATCAGAAGACTTTTCCAAGCCAGTGCACAAAGGAAGGCGAAATCTGTGGCGGTTTGCTCACGAACAAAAAAGCAAGGATGCACGTGTGCAATTAAAGCGTGATATACTTTACATAAACGGCATCAAGTACACCTATGATGACCTTTCAGACAAGGCTGTGCCGTGCGAATGACCCAATAAGTCCATATCGACTTCACTGTCTTTCTTGGTAGTCAACTGTAGGAGCATTAAGAACAAAGTTGATGGTTTCAATAACTTAGTGCACATGGTCAAACTTAGTGTAGTTATTGGTACTGAATCATGGCTCGATGAAGACGTAACGAGCTCTCAAGTATTTCCTGATAGCCTTACGTTATAGACATGATAGAAATTATCACGGAGGTGGTGTATTTATCTTGGTAGACCAGCGCATTCCTTCTACACGCATAAATATTACAGAGGATAGAAGTGAAGCTGTTTGGTGTCAGCTGAAACCCTTGAACGGCAAATCATTATCAGTCTGCTCCTTTTATCGGCCACCAATTGGTTCAGCTAGAGAATTGTGTCATTTCACTGCAACAGCTACAAAAATCACATACGATTATGTCACTGTGGGTGGCAAATTTAATCTACCTGATCCCAACTGGCCGATAGCCTCTGGATGCTCCCCTAGCTTCAAATCTGAAATTGACAATTTTATGAACCTCCTTTCATTAAGACAAACTGTGCTGAAACCTACACGAGGAAGTCATATCCTAAATCTTTTTTTGACAAATATGCCAGAAATAGTCAGGAACAGTGAAATATTGCCAAGGATAAATGATCATGAAGTCGTGGTATGCGAAATGAATATGAAGCATGTAAGTGTTTACAATGAGAAGAGTCGGTGCATGTACAATTACGCAAAGGCAGATATTCAAGCAATGAATACTTCACTGGAAGTGTATTTCGTTGTGTTGGAAACATTTGCAGATTAGAATTCTGTGGAAGACCTATGGGTTCTATTTAAACAAAAAATTTTTGAACTGCGCAACCGGTTTGTTCCGTCGTGGGTATTGACTAGAAAGCGTAATATCAAGCCATGGTACACTAAAGAACTGGATGTTTTAGTGAAGCGTAGGCAAAGAATTTACCGTTCATTTATATGATGCCCTTCTAAAGAGAAATTATGTAAACTAAAACTGGCAAGGTGGGAAGTGAGCGTTGCTGAAACGAAATCAGCCTACTGTAAAACAATAAAAAGTATAATAAAACAAAGCCCAAAGGAACTTTGGAAGCATATAAAACAAAATAAAAAAGACATTTCTATCCCCACTTTGACCAATGGCAATGTTATAATTTGCGACGCCACAGAAAAGGCCAAGTTGTTCATCTTTATTTTACATCAGTGTTCTCGGCCCCAACAAATAATTAGAAAGATCTGAAATTGTTGTAACACGAATCCACACCCATGCCTAAAATAGTGATCAAAGCTTGGGGTATTGAATTACTGCATCGTGATTTAAATTGCGGAAAAGCTGTGGGCACTGATTCTTTACCCAATTTTACATTGAAGTCTTGCTCTCATATCGTGTCAATGTACTTGAAAATTATTTTTCAGAAGTCCTTGGAACACAGTTCACTTCCGGCTGATTGAAAAATGGCATTGGTTGCTCCTATACATAAAAAACTGGCTCATGCAAAGTTATTAATAACTACCGTCCCATTTCACTCACTTCTGTGTGCAGTAAAGTTCTGGTGCATGTTTTATATACTGGAGTAGTCAAACATATAGATAGTATTATTTAACTCAAACCAACATGGATTTAGACAAGGATTATCATGTGTCACACAACTAGTAGAGTTCACACGTCTTAGCGGCATCCCTGGACGACAAATCATCGGTTGACTATATTTTTCTTGACTTTCAAAAAGCGCTCGACACCGTTTCACATTATCTGCTATTGCAAAAACTAACCAGTTTTAATATTAATCTCCAAGTTATTGATAGTGTGCAAAACAGTCATTGTGCGGCCGAGTGATGTTGCTTGGCAATCAAAGGAGGAAGAGAAGCCTTGGAGCAAGCGAAGAAGTTCGTCACGCTGCGTCGTCGTAAGGTCACTGGCAATAGCTGGTGTAAAAGAACCCGGTAGGGACTGTGGACGCGATGCCTCGAGAGCAGCAATATAAGTGGAGTCGTCCATCGTGTCAAATATTGAAGATGAAGTCGGTGGCTCTGCTCTGCCAAGGCTTTCACGGTGGCATAAAGTAGTTGGTTCAGCCGATGGGTTGGAGACGCACATGAGAGAGGCGCCAGCTTTGAACTCGAGGATGGCGAACGGCAGTGGTAGTGAACTGCGGCAAACTAAGAGTTCAGACGGAGCGAAGAGTTCTGTGCCGTCATCTACATAGTCACAAGAGATACTGACAAGGGTGGAAGACCAGGCAGGTATAATGGTGTCTTCTGAAACAGAGATTTTGCAGCAATGGTCCTTATGGTCAGTGATAATATCAGTCGAAAAATGAAACAGCTCGATTTCGGCGCGGGCGCAGTCAATGATCGCATGATGTGTGGAGAGAAAGTCCCAACCTAATATGACGTCGTGTGAACATGATGGCAACACAACTAATTCTATGATATAGAGGACGTCCTGAATGACGACAGGAGCAGTGCAGGCGCCGGATGGCTCGACGTGCTGCGCGTTGGCAGTTCGAAGAGACAGTCCAGAAAGCGTCGTCGTCACTTTTTCGAATTTGCGGCAAATACGGGCATCTATCACTGAAAAAAGTGCAGCGCCGGTGTCGACAAGTGCTAGCGTCAATGTTCCTTCTATTGCGACTTCAATAACGTTCTTCGGGAAGTGTGAGGCCTTATACATTTCGCCGGCACCGCAGTTCTCGCCTCCTGAACTGCGATATTTAGTTTTCCTGGCGCAAAGGGCTCCGACGCCGGTGCATGGGGAAAAGCGAGCGGCGGCAAGGAGAAGGTGAACGGCGAGCGGCGGAGAATGCGGTGTCGACAACAGGAGGAGATTCAAAGGAGTCCGAATAGTTGCGGCATTGGTGGAAACGTGGCGCATATGGACGCACATTGTTGGGGACGTTGGGGGTAAGGAGGCGACAGTGACGTGCTACGTATCCTGCACGGCCACAATAAAACAAATCGGCCGATTATCTTCCATGCGCCAATGATCTTGAGGTCGTGCATACTGCACCAGTGGCCGGACCGGAGCGGATACGGGCGGGCGCAAAGGCGGGCAAAGGGGACCGTAGGTCTGTGGTGCAGGCCTCGAAGCGACTTCGGTGTACGTCAGGGGAGTGGCAACCGGAGCCTGCTGGAGAGAAGGTGGAATGTGGTCGGCTACCTGCTCCTTGATGACAGATTGGAGAGCGGGCGTCAACGAAGAATTCGACTGGCCGTGTGTGAGGGGAATCGGAGAAAGCTGACGCGCCACCTCTTCACAGACGAACTCCTTGATCTCTAGCAGTAGCGACGTATTATCCGGGGAAACAGCCAAGCTCGACATTGAAGTCGCCTGAGGAAAAGATTGGCGGGTGGCTAGGCGTTGTTTGTGGAGTTCGTTGAAGCTTTGGCAGAGACTGACGAGTTCAGAGACTGTCGCCAGATTTTTCGCCAACAGCATCTGGAAGGCGTCGTCTTCAATGCCTTTTAAGATATGGCGGATCTTCTCGGCATCAGCCATTGTGACGTCAACGCGGTTGCAGAGGTTGACAACATCTTCTATATAACTTGTAAATGTCTCCCCACACTGTTGCGCACGACTGCGCAAACGTTGCTCGGCGCGAAGCTTGCGAACGGCGGGGCGCCCGAATACCTCCGTCACGTTAGTTTTGAAGGCTGTCCACGTCGTGAGATCACGTTCATGGCTGCGGTGCCACACGCTGGCGACATCGCTCAAATAAAACAACACGTAATTCAGTTTTTTGGTGTCGTCCCAGTGGTTGTGGATGCTCACCCGGTCGTAGACAGCGAGCCAGTCTTCTACGTCATGGTCTTCGGTACCGCTGAAGATGGGTGGGTCGCGTTGACGCAACGGGCCGGGGCAGACCATGGTAGTCACCGGGGCAGCGGGTTGTGGTTGCGGTGGTCCTTCTTCCGGCATAATGAAGACAGGCTGCAGGGTCCGGTTGTGAAGTTCCAGAATTCCGGTTGTACCCAGCACCTCCACCAATTGTAAATGGGGTTTATTCGGGTCGTAGAGAAGCAGCGACCAACGCGGCAACAGCAGGTAGGGCGCAGCCAGCGAGCGAACTGGGTGCGAGCCACGCGATGGCAATGGGGCTTTTCAGCCTGCCGATCTTCTTCGTCACATGTGGATCACCAAATATTTGCGCGAGGTGAGAATATGTAGTCGTAAACAGCGAACAATGTGTAATAACTAATGTTACGTCAGGGGTACCTCAGGGATCAGTTCTGGGGCTCCTTCTTTTCCTACTTTATATAATTGACATTAATGAAAATGTACAGTCCCGTATTAGGTTATTTGCAGATGACTGTATATTATACCGTAAAGTTACATCTGAAGTGAGAGCTTTGTTATTCAAAACAACTTATATGCCATACATGAGTGGTGTGAGCTATGGGAAATGAAACTGAACCTTGAGAAAACGGTGCGCATGAGGATTTCGAAAAATAAAAAAAAAATCCTGGAAAATTTGAATACATGATAAACTGCTCTCCAGTAACAATGGCGCGTGAATATAAATACCTAGGCATTTACTTTTGCCCCTCTTTATCATGGAATCAGCATGTGGATTTGGAAATGCATTTGGAAACACATGTGGATCAGCACGTGCGTTTCTACAACAAACTCGGGGGTTACTATATAAATCATATGCAAGATCTGCACTCGAATACACACATTCTATGTAGGAGCCTTCATCAGTAACTAACAAAGAAGGACTAGAAAAAGTTCAGTCTATGGCGGCAAGATATGTACTAGATATACCAATGTATGACAGGCAGTTTAGTGCAACTAAATCTAAGGCAGTGCTGAACTGGCAATCTCTGCAGCCCTGAAAAGCGTCATTTCGACTGAAGCTTTTGCACAGCATACATCATTCTCATGCTCGAAAATCCCCGTGACATGCACATAAACCAGCCTCACTGCACATCAGCAGACAAAGATCATGAACACAAGAAGAGAATACAAATGTAATACATCAGCCTTTAGCAGCTCTTTTTTCTCAAGAACCATCAGTCAGTGGATCCGACTTCCTTGCTCAGTTGCAGGAATTTTTGTCCTAACAAGTTCTTTTCTGCATTAAAAGCGATGGAATCTTTTAATCCCTAAGGCTAGATAAAGATCGTGCATACGTCTAACAATGATCATGACCTATAAAGAATCCGAGTTGCAAATGACATTCTTTTCTTTTAGTGCCTCTTTTTTCCCCTTGTTGTACTGTATCTTATTCACCATAGTTTTAAAAAAACTTATTCGCTTTGTTCTTTGCCTTTTCATTGTGAATCTTTGTAATCATTGTGCTTTATGTACCTTTTTTGTTTTCACATGTGACATGTGGCACCTGAAACGTGCCTGTGTCCAATGTGGCTGCGTGCAACGTGGCTCTGTGCTTTTGTGTCGGCGTATGATAATGTTTTTCAGCTACACGAATCACCTACACCTGCGATTTTTATGCTTATTTTTCTCCTGTACCCCCCACTGTAATGCCTAAATGGGTGCTGTGGGTACTAAATAAATAAATAATAAATAAATAACCACACATGCTAGATTGCTCCCACGAAGCATTCATTTCTACGTTTTCTTGAATAAGGATTCGCAACAAGCACTTTAATGCACACAACAAGCGCTGCGGTCTTGCATCTGGCCAATGTTGGGGTTTAGGATTAGCGTTGCTAAGATCATTCCGCAGTGCAAGTGACAACGTTTGGGAGCAAAAAAAGAAAGGGGGGTTAACTTTTATGTTCAGTATGGCCTTGGAGAAGCAAATCAGCAAATTTCAGCTTTTAACTGCCCCGGAAATCTGCCCAAGACATGCAGAAACCTCAGATAATCTTCAGACAGGCATATTTTATATTTTGAATTACTGACATATTGAACTATTTAGCAGTACACTTCGAGTTTGATATATCTGGTATTGACTGTGGTTACAAGGAAGTACCAAGTGTAGCATTTATAACTTCAAAAGAATAAAAAAAAAGAACCATCCAAGATGGACACCCCTGCTGCGCACATCCAGCCACCACCACGTGCTTTTTATGCGCCACCGCCTTGGCGGAAGTGTCAAACACTTTACAGTGCGCTGTATGATATTCGAAGTCCATCTGTATGACTACTTGCCAATTTGGCTGCAGAATCGAGCAAAAGAAGGTGGTATATTTATTTTAATACGTCGCCGGCATGGTTGTCGACCATGGTGCCGGCACATCCTTAAAGGGACACTGAAGTGAAAAATGATTTCTTCTCCATCAGTAAATTCCCGCTCTACAACACCAAAAACACAGCTCTTACAACGATAAGACATTTGGTAAGCCAGAAAAAGCACAAAAAAAAAATACGGGTGGCGACGCCTACTTAAGTTCCCGCACCTGGGGCCTGTGACGTCTTGGATTTTGATGGCATCTTCTAGGGCCTACTAATTATATATAGCGGTACAGATTGGCTACATTGTGTTCTAAAGGAACCAAATATAAAACATGGCAAGTTTCGCGAACCTTTATTCAGCCAACACGGCCCAAATGCGAAAACATACTTTGGAATCCCTGACGTCACGCTGACGTACCGGCGCTGGGGTTTCGGCGCGAATTTAAAATATTGATTCTTGGACCTTCATTTTCTCATCTAATAATCAAACTACTTTTTTTAAATGACTGCCAGCAGAGTTCTCAAACAATGCTTCATTAGCCTACACTGATTTATTGTTTCACTTTAGTGTCCCTTTAAATCCAAAACTAGCGAAGCCTAGTTGATCCAGTAGTCGCCTACTGCATTCTCACTGCAGGGCAGGCCAAGCCAAGCTGCTGGCTGCATCATCTGCATATGCTTGTGGTCAAATGAATTCTGCACGTCTAGCGTTAATTTATTTACGTGTTAAGTAGCGACACAGTCCCAGAAATTTCTTCAAGCAGCTTCAAGTGCCGCCAACTCCACCTGTGATTTATGCACCGACAAGGGCAATTCCGTAAGAAAAGCGCCGGACAATGACTGCTTCCGAGAAACCCACAATCATCCCACTATTGCAGCTTCGTCAACTTCTGTTATGCTGCCAGGTGATGAAGTTTCAGTGCATGTACTGTACTTTCGTCAATCTGTAGTGACAACATGACAATGGCCTAAATAAGGACTGACCAAGTTGAAGGCAAATGCATGTGCACGTAGCAACGAATTGACAAACTTCGGCCATATTCGCAAACAATCACTTTCCAAGGTACTACTACCAATTTCAAAGCACCAGACACGTCAACAGGCAAAAGCGATCCAAGCCCGGAGATAAAATCGCATGCTTGGCACTGTGCCAACAATGTGTTCGCATGTAACGCAGGTGCATCTGGTGTTACGAGGAAGCTTTATTTAGCTCGGGGGCTCCTATCTAAATACATGTAAAAGGAGAATTCATTTTTCTTAGCAGCCACCGCACCAAATTTCACGAGGGTTGTTGCAGTTAAAAGAAAAACTTAAAATCTAGTGACTGTTGGTTGTGCATTTTTTATTTATGTCGTAAATTTTTTAATAAGATTTGGCAAGAACGAAGATTTTCAGAAAATGAAACTATCAAGTTTACAACTCTGTAACTCAGCAATGAGAAATGATATCAAAATTCTGTAAACTGCAACTAATAGTACATCTAAAGCGGACAAAATTGATATGTTACACAAGAATCTCAAAATATTTATGTTGAATTCCAATGGCAGATCCAGATAAAGTTTTTCTGCTCTGTATGGAGCAATCGTATTCCAATGGCAGAATGGTAGCGTGAGCTGTGTGTTCCAATGGCAGATTGGGACCAGCCGCTGATCCCGGATTGCTCCGTGGAGCAAAAATATTTGCTCCGCCGAAATCGGCAGATTTGACCGGAAGTCCTCGTGACATATTTCCTTCACCCGCCTCTGCTTCCTGTCACGGTCGCCTGTTTCCGGTCGCCTGTTTCCGGTCGCGGGCAGCTATGGACGACATGGAAAACGTGGACGCCGCTTCGCGCCGTGCGATTTTGTTCGCGCTCCTAGACAGCTCTGGCTCAGACAGTACAATTTCCAAGTCGAGTGATGATTCTTCTGACCCGGACAGTGAAATGGGGTGGTGGGTGGCGCTCCCAAGCGCTTGTTCCTCTCTCTATTCTAGCGCCCTCTCCCTTGATTTTCCTGTACTAAGTGCTCCCGCAGGAGCGCACGCGTTCCCTTTGCAGATATGGTGTGAGCAGATGAGAGCGATCTCAGTCGGAGCGACGCGCTCCGTTCGTGATCCGCGCTCGCGCTCGCGATCTACCATTGGAATTCAACATTAGTAATATGGAAATAACCTTTTGCAGAACCCTTGTACACAATGTAACAAATTCCCGTAAGATATAAATTGACATATCTAATTTGTCCACTTTGAATTATCTAATGTATGCCATTATCTGTTTTTTATGCAGAACTAATTCGTAAAACTTCGTGCTATTTCTTTTTCAAACCTTTCAATTTTTGAAAATCTTTTAAAGAACATTCAGGCCTTAAATCGAAATTCTGCTTCCAACAGTCGCTAGAATTTGACCGTTTCTCTCAAATGCAACAAATTATATTAAAATCAGTCCAGGGGTTATCTAGAAAAACGTTTTTGCGTTTTACAGGAATTTCAATAGGCCGCATCAGAGTTGGGCCCGAGCTAAAGCTTCCTCTTAAAGTGACCCAACACAGGAGCAACAACCTAACTGAAAGATTTATTGCTCTGCACTTCAGCTTTAAATAACTGAAAACCACATGAGTAGTGACAGCCAATGAGGCTAAGTACATAATTTCTTGTTGATAGCTGATAAGGAACTCGGGCCCACAAGTAGGCTTTATCGACGATGCTGTGCTAGTCGCACGAAATTTAGCGTAAGTAAAGGCATTTCTGAAAGTGATCATCCAAGAATACACCTTTTATGGCTGCTTGTAGAATAAGTCCCCCATTCTTTGCCGAATCCGATACTTTGAACTCCTAGTTATTTGGACTCTTGTGGTCTGTAGACTGTTTAGAGGCTGAGCCGTGCAAGGTGTGCATTTTAATATTTACCAGTCATTCGCACAATTTTAAGAGTACGTTCCCGTAATATGTTTCCCGGGCATTATGTTTTTCCCCCCCCGGTTCCATGCAAAACATTTTAGTGAAGTTCCACAGTGTGTCAATAATTCAAAATATAAAATATGCCTAGCTGAAGTTTATCTGAAAACTCTACATGACTGAAACGGTTTCTAAAAATCACAAAAAACAGGTACATTTACCAATTTGCTTCTCCAATGCCACGTCAAACACACAAAGTTCATTTAGTTCTTGCATAAGAATGTAACTTGGGTTGCAGAGTGATCTTTGATACACTGACTCAACACTACCCTAAAAGCCTGTGTCGCCCCGCCACAAGACCACAGTGCATCTTGGCTGCTTGGTAGACACTACAACACTAGGAGTACTCTTTAACGAGAATATGAGCTGGCATCCTCAAACAAGGTCAGTTGTGTCTAATTTAGCTAAGTTCCTTGGTACAGTCGAAACCCGCAATAACGAAATCGCCGGGGAAAGCAAACCATTTTGCTTTTGCGGGAATTTTGTTAGCGCGAGAATGAGGCAGAAAAGACAGAGAAGGGAATTGGCTGGCAAAAAAAAAAAAATTATTGCCAAAAGTCAGTCGGCTTACTTTGCCGAGCCTTGCCTTGCAGCAATTTTACTGCTCTCGACTCGCACTGCAAGAAGTGGTCCATTGCCACGTCATCATCATGCTCACTGAAAAATGATCAAATTACATCGAAGGCATTCAACACATCCCACGGGTTCGCTGTCCTCTCTTGATTTGGTGTATGGTGGTCGTCGGTGTCGTCGGCACCTTGGCAAACGCTACTTATGATGACTTCATCAGTCATCTCTTCATGGACGACAACACCTTCATCCACATGAACGAACTCATCGATGCTGAGGCCATCCGGAACACCATCTGTCACGGCAGAAAGTTCATCCCATGCGTGGGTTAGCGATGGCGGCACTGCGCCGTCAGCACTGTCAACTAGTGCACCTTCAGGCGAATCTTCTTGCGATGCCACTGGATTGGCGCATGATGCTTGCCGAGTGGCAATGAAGCCAGCATGATTACAACAATTAGCTATCACGGCTGGCGACGTCGCAACCCATGCGGCGGCCATCATCTCAAGCGCCATGAACGTGTCCACTACGGTGGGACGCTTCAACTGGAGGTTCAGCAGCAGACGCTGAATCAGCCTCTCCTTGTAGGCGCACTTGACGCTACGAATGACGCCTTGATCAAGCGGCTGCAGCACGGAAGTGCAGTTCGGTGGAAAAAAAACCAAGCGCACGTTTCCCAGTTCCACGTCATCGACATGATGGGCACTGCAATTGTCCAAAAAAAGGCAGACCGATCTGCCTGCCTTCTGCATGTCCGTGTCGAAGGCCTCGAGCCAGCTGCCAAATATGTGGCCCGGGTCATCCATGCCTTCAGGTTCGCGGTGTACTGTACGGGCAGCCAACGATTTCCCTTGAAGCAGCGGGGCTTCTTACTTCTGCCGATTACAAGCAGTGGCCGTTTATATCTGCCGTCCATGTTGGTGCACAACGAAATTGTTACACGCCGCATGCTGTGTTTCCCGCCGCGGTATTTCTGGCCTTTTAAGTCCAGGGTCTTCGATGGCAGCATCTCGTAGAATAAGGCCGTCTCATGTGCGTTGTAAATGTCCGAGGACTTGTACTGGTTCAATACTTCTTTGTTGGTCAGCAGCCACGACGACGTTGTCAAAATGTCGACGGCTGCTGCCTCCCTGGAAATGACTTCGGCCACTATGTCGTGGCGGGCTTTGAAACGGCTCAACCAGCCAGGGCTAGCCTTAAAATCAGCATGCCCGAGAATGCATGCAAAGTCCAGCGCTTTCTGCTGAATAACTCTGCCAGACAGCGGCACTTCGTTGGCACACTGTTCACAAAACCATGCAAACACCGCCTTGTCAACGTCTGGAAAAGCCGCAGCGCTCACCGTGTTGTTTTTCGCACTCACACCATTTCCGAGCGCGCCGAGAATGGAGGCCTTGTTTTTCAGAATCGTCGATATCGAACTGCACGCGATTCCAAATTCTTCGGCGATATCCATTTTCTTCCTGCCCTTTTCAGCTTGGGTAATAATTACCGCCTTATCCTGCAGTGTCATATTTTCCTCTTTTTGGCTGGAGGCGGCATCTTAGCAGGCTGTCAAAGCAAATGGTCCGATTGGCACAGAGACACACAATTGACGCACTCTAGCACCAACGACACTGAGCACACGAACATGTGCGGCGGTACACAAAGCCCACTGACGCTAAAGCGTCATCCGGGTTATCGGAGCCTTCACGTGTTTCGCTCCGCATTTAGCACAAGCTGTATTGGCACACAGGATTAAATAAAATGTGCTCACTGCGAGATCACCTACGGTTCTAGTCTTTTTTTTTATTTTTATCATTTAAATGCTAATTGCATTTTTGGCCCGGACACTGCGCAGTCACCCGTTGCGATGGGCGAATGACCACCATCATCATCATCACTGTCGTCTGTCACGAGAGGTGGTGCGAGGCTTTTTTTATTGTAAACAATGATGGCGGCGGCCACGCAAGTGTGCTGTGGCGGTAGTTAATGCAATTTAAGCGCACAACGAATAGATTTGAGCAGTTTCCGGACACAACTAGTGTCACGTGAGTAGATTATTTGCGGACTGTCGTTTCAGAAAATTTCGTTGATGAGGGATTGCTATAGAAAAAAGTTTTGTTGTCGCGAGATATGAAATGCATTGACTCCTATGGCTGTTCACCGGGGATCCGAAAATATTTCATTGCGGCGAGAATTTCGTTCCCTCGGGATTTCGTTACCGTGGGTTTCGCCTGTATACTACCAATCTTTCACTAATACCTTTCTGTATCACTAAAATAAATTATCTATAATACCCTGTTCTTTTCAAATCTCAACTATTGTTTCTTAGTCTGGGGAAATACCACAGTCTAATATTAAACAAATTACACGTATGACAAAAGATAACAGTACACTATATATTGCCCTAGATTATAATGAGCACACTGAGGAGTTTTCTCAGTAGCTTAAGATTATACCAGCCCCAAACTCTATGAACACTGCTCATGCATCAGGCATAAACAATCCATATATAATTGCAAGCACGCTTTCTTAAATACTATACTGTCTCTGAAAGCTAACACCATACTGTATTCATTCCGTAAAAAAGAATTCTGGTACATTCCATTTTGTCACACTGCCATTTATGTCACATACTTGCATCGTTACTAAACAATCTCTCAAGATATCTGGGATGAAAAATGCAGCACACACAGTGTATTCGATAACATTTCTTGTTGTAAATAAATGTTCTGGTGCTACTGCTAGATTTTCTGTGTTTTACTGCGAAGTTCTTCCTTTTTCTTCCTTTTGCATTACACTGTTTTAAGAAGTGAAGCTGGCACTCATTTTTAAATCAGTTCTGTTGTATGCCATGTACATAGGGGACTTGGGCATCCTCAAGTGAAATAATCTTTCATGTGAGCACATGCGCATTTTAATGATGCAAATGAACAAAACTTTAGCTTGTGTGCATTTTTGTACAACGTACAGTCAAATCTCAATATAACGAATCACGCCGGACTGCCAAAATTGTTTGTTATTCTGAAAAGTCATTATAGTGAAAGTCCCAAAATTAACCATTCCGCTCATCAACACACCGGTTCATAAGTTGTCACCATTTCAGCTCTCGATGAAATCGGCGCTGTTGGCTCTTGGCCTACGCTGTTGCCATTTGCCATGGATTCTGTGGCCACACACCACCAAAGCAGAAGTACCGTAGAATAAGAGTGACGCGCACAAAGCATACGCTGACGCTGAGAAAACTATTGACAAAAAGGAAGCTCCACGTCTCCTCCAAAGCACAATGTTTCTTGTTTGTTTGTTTTTCACATTTCATACTGCGGATATCGCAACAGTCTCACTCGAGGTGGACACCTGAAACTATTACAAAGCTCAAGCACGCACAAACAGCATCGTCCGAAAAGTGCAAAGTGCGACTGTGTGGCATCCCCTCGAGTACAAAGGTTACACTGCTCCACGTGCGTAGTAGGTAGTACGGCTGCAGAAACAAGCATGAAAGGAAGAGGCGTGCACAGAAAGAAGAAGGAAAGAAAGAAGAGATGCACCTCCATTGCTAGGTGACACTTGCCTAGGTGGAGCATGCGCTAGCAAAACCCAAGGAGTCCTCGCCTCTCCAATAGATGTTAAAAAATCCACTCCAGCATTTTTTTATTGAGCGCAGTCTCAGGTATTCTGAACTCGTGCACCCTGGCATCCGCTTTCTGCGCCTTGTCGTCTGCTAGCCTACTGTTTCCACTGCCGCGAAGGATACACGGATATCCACAGATTTCAGAATATTATTAGTTTGTGGTACTGAAGCATTGTTAACATGACACAGAGAAAGTGAACAACGGTCGTTATTTGAAAAGCTCTGTATTCTGAAGTTCACAGTACTCAAATATTTTTACACTGAAACCATAAGAAGTCGCCTGGGGATTTCTGAAAAGTTCATTAACCTGAAAAGTTTGTTAATGTAGTGTTTGTAGTAATGAGTTTTCACTGTACAAAGAGGTGCCATGCAGAAACAAGCCAGCCTGTATGGATACGTGTAGTGCCACCTAAGCGCACTTGTACTACGAATCACACATGAATGTGCCCAGTCACATGTCCAGCAGAATATACCATTCAAAAGCCGATTGTCATACGTTGGCTAACAGTCGACCAAGTATACTCATTCAAAATGACGATTTGAAAATAGCTTTCAGCTTGCAGAACATCAGAGTCCATTCTAGCGCGCATGCAATCCTACGAGCATGAATGAAACACATTCAACGCGTAACTGTGGGCCCGCGACTCACACAGGAGCCATCGCCACTGCAGTGAAGGTTTTTCTGCAAAGTGCAGGTGTAGACTGCAGTGGTTTTGTTATATCGAAACTGTAATGTAAAAATCCATATAAGTGGAGATTGGGGCTCAATTCGCTTTGGCAGCTTGTGGAACCCTACAATGTTGTTCACAGAAAGCCCTTGTTTACAAGAACACAGGCCAGACAATGTGGACATCTTCAGTGCTGCATCTCATGACCACAGCCACACAGTGAAAAAGCCGAGTGTCATCAACGCTTTTGGGGGAAAATGCATTTCAGATCAGCAGGCCTTTTACTTTCTTGAAAAAGACTGGCAATTTGCTCTTGCCAATAATGAACGGCTGCAGTTGGCAAGTGCTGTCCATATGCACAGCAAGCAAACCTGCATTTACTGCCCTCCTGATTTAATGTCTTGATTGACAGCCTCTGCCAGAACAGTGCCATTTTGAATTTGTCAGCAATGAATATTACCGATCTTGCAAGAAGTGATTGTGTCTCCTTTAGCAAAAGCACACTTGCAAGGGTACGGTGTGGCACAGCATTCTATATGTTGGATGTGGTGGTGAATAACAGTTTGATACACAACTTAACAGGACTCTTTAAGGAACTATCAGACATTGTTTGGGGTATTATCGGCCTTAGTGAGATTAGAAGAACTGGTGAGGCTTATACATTACTAAATAACAATCACGTCCTCTCCTATAGAGTTCTCCCTGATAAGAAGCAATAAGGGGTAGGATTCCCAATTCATTAGGACATAGCTGGCAACATTGACGAATTTTGCAGCATTAATGAGATTCTAGCTGTAGTCATAGTCAAACTTAATAAGAGGTACAGATTAAAGGTGGTCCAATCCTGCGCTTCAACATCCAGTCACGACGATGAAGAAGTAGATCAGATTTGTGAAGATGTTGAATTAGCGATGAGATAAGTGCAAATTCGGTATACAGTAGTAATGGGCGACTTCAATGCAAAAGAAAGAAAAAAGCAGGCGGGTGAACAGGCTATTCGCAACTACGGCGTCGATTACAGCCGAAACCCGCGGTAACGAAATCCCGAGGGAACGAAATTCTCGCCGCAATGAAATATTTTCGGATCCCCAGCGAACAGCCATAGGAGTCAATGCATTTCATATCTCGCAACAACGAAACTTTTTTCTATAGCAATCCCTCATCAACGAAATTTTCTGAAATGACAGTCCGCAAATAATCTACTCACGTGACACTAGTTGTGTCCGGAAACTGCTCAAATGCATTCGTTGTGCGCTTAAATTGCATTAACTACCGCCACAGCACTCTTGCGTGGCCGCCGCCATCATTGTTTACAATAAAAAAAGCCTCGCACCACCTCTCGTGACAGACGACAGCGATGATGATGATGGTGGTCGTTCGCCCGTCGCAACGGGTGACTGCGCAGTGTCCGGGCCAAAAATGCAATTCGCATTTAAATCATAAAAATAAAAAAAGACAAGAACCGTAGGCTATCTCGCAGTGAACACATTTTATTTAATCCTGTGTGCCAATACAGCTTGTGCTAAATGCGGAGCGAAACGCCTGCGTGCGTGGCAGCCAAATCGACATCTACAGTCAAACCTCGATATATCGAACATGGATATATCGAATTATTGCGTATATCGAACACTTTCTATATCACATGGAAAATCGCATGCATTTTTAATTTTTTATTTCGAACGGGGCCGGATGTAAAATGGATATATCGAACTCCGCCGCCCCAGACAAAGTGCGCTCTGTTGACAGGAGGCGAGCTTTCCCGCAACACTCTCGAAGATAGCGATGACGCGATGGGCGTTCCGGACTGCTGCGTACGACAGCTGCCCACATCGGTTGCGCCGAGGGCGCCATTTGAACGTAGCGGCGTACACATGCGGCGGCTTGGAGCCAGCACGGCCGCCTTGATCACACGGCCGAATGGTGCCAATTAAACGGGTGCGCTTTAAATATATGTGAAAACATAAATTTGTCACCTGGGCGTAAAACCCTTAACATCATCTACCCTTGTTTTTCTACAGATCACGCGCGCACGGCGGGGCAAGCCCCGCCGTGCGCGCGTGATCGAGGCGGCTGTGGAGCCAGTTGGAGCGCTTTGTCGGTGCTGAGCTACACAGCATGTGCATTGAGGACTTCGTTGGCGGTGACAACAGCACCGGAACAGTGGCGCAGTTTGCGCGAGCCGCCCATCGCCGCAAGCCGCACCGCACGCGTGCGATCGCGCGAAACATTGCACGTATCAAACACTTGTGCACAAATTTCAGTTTACAATGTGTAAAGTATACACTGTGCACACAGTGTAAATCGTAATTTGTGCACATGTGCTGCATACGTGCAATTTTTCGCGCGACCGCAAGCATGCGGTGCGTCTTGCGGCGATGGGCGGCTCGAGCGTAAATCGGCCCTAACACACGTGAGATCGCGGCAGAAGTGACTGCTGAGCGGCCAAACGAAGACGCTGCCGAGGCTGATCCGGCAAGCGCTGAGGTTGCCCCGCTCCCGACTGCAACTGAGGCTGTAGCTGCTTTGGCCGTTGTACGCCGCTACTGCGGCGCACTAGAAGGCACTGGACCGTCTCTTCTGGACCATTTGGACTATGTTGAGGACGCTGTGGTCAAGCACGCGGTTGCCAATATGAAGCAGGCTACGCTGCTTCAGTACTTTCAGCGAACGAAACAAATACTTTGTTTAAAGCTTCATGTGAGTATCTATTGCGCCATGATTGGTTTATTGATTGATTTGTGCTAGTTTTTGACGTGTTTTCTACGTGATTTGATATATCGAATTCTGGCTATATCGAACTATTTTGCGATCACCGCGCTGTTCGATATATCGAGGCTCGACCGTACTACACGTGAAGGCTCCGATAACCTGGATGACGCTTTAGCGTCAGTGGGCTTTGTGTACCGCAGCACATGTTCGTGTGCTCAGTGTCGTTGGTACTAGAGTGCGTCAATTGTGTGTCTCTGTGCCAATCGGACCATTTGCTTTGACAGCCTGCTAAGATGCCGCCTCCAGCCAAAAAGAGGAAATATATGACACTGCAGGATAAGGCTGCAATTATTACCCAAGCTGAAAAGGGCAGGAAGAAAATGGATATCGCCAAAGAATTTGGAATCGCGTGCAGTTCGATATCGACGATTCTGAAAAACAAGGCCTCCATTCCCGGCCACTCAGAAATGGTGCGAGTGCGAAAAACTAAACGGTGAGCGCTGCGGCTTTTCCAGGCGTTGACAAGGTGGTGTTTGCATGGTTTTGTGAACAGCGTGCCAACAAAGTGCCGCTGTCTCGCAGAGTTCTTCAGCAGAAAGCGCTGGAGTTCGCATGCATTCTCGGGCACGCTGATTTTAAGGCTAGCCTTGGCTGATTGAGCCGCTTCAAAGCCCGCCACGACATAGTGGCCAAAATAATTTCCGGGGAGGCAGCAGCCGTCGACATTTTGACAACGTCGTCGTGGCTGCTGACCAACAAAGAAGTATCGCACCAGTACAAGCCCTCGGACATTTACAACGCAGATGAGACGACCTTATTCTACACGATGCTGCCATCCAAGACCCTGGACTTAAAAGGCCAGAAATACCGCGGGGGGAAACACAGCAAGCGGCATGTAACAATTTCGTTGTGCACCAACATGAACATCAGAGATAAACGGCCACTGCTTGTAATCGGCAGAAGTAAGAAGCCCCACTGCTTCAAGGGAAATCGTCGGCTGCCCGTACAGTACACCGCGAACCTGAAGGCATGGATAACCCGGGCCATATTTGGCAGCTGGCTCGAGGCCTTCGATACGGACATGCGGAAGGCAGGCAGATCGATCTGCCTTTTTTTGGACAATTGCAGTGCCCATCAAGTCGATGACGTGGAACTGGGAAACCTGCGCTTGGTTTTTTTTCCACCGAACTGCACTTCCGTGCTGCAGCCGCTTGATCAAGGCGTCATTCGTAGCGTCAAGTGCGCCTACAAGGAGAGGCTGATTCAGCGTCTGCTGCTGAACCTCCAGTTGAAGCGTCCCACCGTAGTGGACACGTTCATGGCGCTTGAGATGATGGCCGCCGCATGGGTTGCGACGTCGCCAGCCGTGATAGCTAATTGTTTTAATCATGCCGGCTTCATTGCCACTCGGCAAGCATCATGCGCTGATCCAGTGGCATCGCAAGAAGATTCGCCTGAAGGTGCACTAGTTGACAGTGCTGACGGCGCAGTGCCGCCATCGCTGGCCCACGCATGGGATGAACTTTCTGTCATGACAGATGGTCTTCCGGATGGCCTCAGCATCGATGAGTTCGTTCGTGTGGATGAAGATGTTGTCGTCCATGAAGAGATGACTGATGAAGTCATCATAAGTAGCGTTTGCCAAGGTGCCGACGACGCCGACAACCACCATACACCAAATCAAGAGAAGACTGCGAACCCGTGGGATGTGTTGAATGTCTTCGATGTAATTCGATCATTTTTCGGTGAGCATGATGACGACGTGACAATGGACCACTTCTTGCAGTGCGAGTCGAGAGCAGTAAAATTGCTGCAAGGCAAGGCTCGGCAAAGTAAGCCGACTGGCTTTTGGCAATAATATTTTTTTTTTTTTTTTTTGCAAGCCAATCTTCTTGCCTGTCTTTTCTGCCTCATTCTCGCGCTAACGAAATTCCCGCAAAAGCGAAATGTTTTGCTTTCCCCGCCGATTTCGTTATTGCGGGTTTCGACTGTATAGAAACACTAGAGGAGAGATACTGGCAGAATTCACAGAAAGGAACAAGCTGAGAATAATGAAGGAAGCGTAGTAACAGAAAGTGGACCTGGAAAAGCCCTAACGGTGAAACAAGAAATTATGTGTGCGAGAGCGCTGGTTCGAGATGGCACGGTAATCAAATCGACAGCGGTAGTGGCTTTGATTATTGCAGTTTCGGACCTGCGGTCACGGCAAAAAGTCTAGAAAATTGGATGGCGAAGGGCTTTTGTGTGCGAAATTTCAGACGTTCTGATACAGCAATTCTATTGGGTACGTGGTGGTGCCACGAAACCGTCCGAATGATCAGGTATCCGGAAAGTCAGTCGTTGACTATACACTGGCAACTCCTCTAGCCGACGAAAGGCTGTCAAAGACAATTCGTTACGATTGCTGTCTGTTACTTGAGCCAGCATTACCGCAATTGTTGTTCCCTTTCAAAAAATTTACGGCTAATTTTCCCTGATAGAAGCACAAATTCCCTGAGTTTTCCCCCGAGTTTTTCCAGACTACTCAAAATCCCTGAGAATTCCCAGTTTTCTCAGTTGGTAGACACCCCGACACGGCATCAAACGCCATGCGTATCTTTTTTTAAGACAGCCGTTGTCTGCTAGCTGCTTGCGCTTACGTGAGAAAATATCTGCCAACAGCTCCGAGGGTCCGCGGACAGTCCATAACGTCCGGTACATGAAAAATGAACACGATTCTGGCAGCTTTCAGATTGGTGGGTGGAGCTTCCGAAGTTGCTCGAGAAAATCGAACGTGGGAAAGCAGTACCAAGCAGTTTGGGACTGTCAGGGATTGATTATCGAAGAGACCCACCGAGTAGACCAGTGGGTATAGATGCATACCTGCCAAATTTGGGACATCGAAATTCAGGAGGTTCACCAAGAGGAGCAGGGAAGGGGACAAGAAAAATATTTTTTTTCTAGGCCACAGGAATGTCAGAAACAGCTCTGAAGAACTGCAAGTACATTTATCAGAGGTCTCAACATTCTTACTGTGACCGGAGACAGCGAGTGCACACACATAATTACAGAATACCTAGGATGGGCCCGTGAGTCACCTTCTTCCGCTCCTAAAAAGCTTCACTTCATAACATGGCTGTAAAGTAGCAAAGCTAACTTGAGACAACTAACCATTACGCAACAGCTTATGCAACGCTGAGTTAGGCTTAGACTGCTTATGAACAAATGGCTTAGATTAAAATCTAACTTCGACTAGCTACCTTGCACATGATGACAATTACAATGCAGCAGTGCCGTATAACACGTTTTTTTTCCCCCCTCGCGATAGGGTTGGTGAAGAAGTTCGAGAAATTTATGGGCATGCCCGTACAGTTAAGAGAACTAGTCGCAATTCAGGAATCAACCAGACAAAATGAGAGAGTTGGCTGGTATGCAGATGTGACCACCTCCTGAAAACATCGGTACTCCTGACCACATTGACTGTACAAAGAGTCATAATGCCACAAAATGTTCATCGCTACTTCACGTATCGCATTAGTTGTTTGGTCTGGCAAAAGTAACAGCCATCACAAATGATTTAGGATCAGGAATGCAACCCCAATGTTACAGTAAAGCAACTATGCAGAAATGGTAACTTACAATCGTACTGCTGATGGCATGCTTGCCATTGTTGAAATGGAACTGCATGTTATATTCTCCCGACTTCTCCGGCACCCTCACTTTCCTAAAATAAGAAGCATAATAAACATGAAAACAAGTGATCAGTCGCTGCTAGTGTACAGCTTTTGATCTTATGCAAAGACATATAAAGTACCTGAAGTGGTAAAAGCCATTGGAAGATGTGCTTTCAGCTGGAGCTACTGTAAATATCTAGTTTGGAACAAAGAAAATGTAGACATAAGAAAAAATGTTATTAAGGGTTCACTGATCTCCCAAGGTGCACATTTACGAGATTGCATGCTGCCTACAAAGTTAGAAGATTTTTTCTTTTTAAGGTTACAAACCTTTTGGTGGTTCTTTGGGGCACAGTCTATACGAGTCAATTTCATGCTCAGTTGTTTACCAAGCACAGAGCACATTACATTGCCATCTTCTGCGACCACGTGCACAGTTGTCTCTGTGCAGAAGAAAAAAAAAACAAGTACAGTCGTACAACATATGTGCGTGGAGTATCTGCATCACACACGGCCACATGCATTTATTCAATGCTCATTTTTGTTCATCTTTTTACTGCATGTACCTTGCAGCAAATCCCCCTAATTAGGAAGACAAAAAGTGCCACCAGGTAAGGCAACAATGCACAGCCAAATACACTCAAACCTCATAAAAAAAAAAGACAGGATACGGTTTAATGCCTTTGTAACGACCTGCTTAGGGCCTCCAAAATCCCTTTTTATAGAGGTCCCTTCATTGCAATATTAGAGGAGGCTAAGCACGTTCCACAACAATAACAACAACAGAAAAAAACCTTAATTAGCTAATTTTTTTTTTTTGCAAACTTCGTCTGACGAATGCACGCGATCACAGCCAACTTTATTGCACCGAGGTTCACAGTGTACTCCATGGCGAAATGCAGGAGCTGCAGAAAGTAAAGCTGACATAATCGATTGTCTCTGTTGCCTCCCTTGCCATTAAAATTCTTTGTTCGTTTACAGAAAACATCACCCCTGCTGCCTTCGTAGGCATTTGTGTCCTTTCACCCTAGATGGCTTTGCAGATGCTATCAATCATCAGTTACAATTACATCACCATGTCATCATCAACTCTGACGTATTTGTCAGCCGCCAAGCTCACTGATGCATTACAACAAGCAGCGTAGCAGTTGAGCGATTCCTGGAGCAGTGCAGCAAGACTATACTTCTGACATTGGCCTGTTTATCAAGTGCACTGCTAGCACAGCCATTAGCACTAGCACAGAGGACATCTCGGTGGCACCTGCAAAAGACAGCGGTGGAAGCGCTACACAGTGTTTGTTGTAAAGCAACAAATCAACTGCCAGGAACATCTAAATTTCTTTGCTGTAGAAGCAAACTTGTTGCAGTGGTCTTCATTCTAGATTTGTACACAATACTTATGAAAGATATCATTTTTGCAAGGACATAATCGTTCTTTTGTTAGACAGGCATACATTGTAGAGGTGTTCAACTGTATAATGAAGTAAATGACATTCCCCTTAAAATCACCACAGAAATCCATCTACAGTCAATCTCAAATTTTCGTACTCTCTAAGGACCGCGAAAATGTCGCAAAAACGAATGCATGCCTTTAAACTGCCTTCAAGGGCTTAAATCACCACAGCTCCATCTGAAAAAGATTTAAAGGCCTGCAAGTGCACTTATTAGGTCTCTCGGTGCTCATACTGCGACAGGAGATGGTAAATGGAAGCATGTATAGTCGCCCTTCTGTAGTCTTGGTGTATTTCGGCAAAGCTATTGCAAACAGGCATTATGAAACACTCTACACCCTTGCTGTGTTTTCCGCACTTTGATACCATTGGCAGTGATGACAAAGGTGCAGTTGGTGCCATTGTCAACAGTGCCGAATCCTTTAACTAAAAAACATGGCACCAAACAGTAGGAAGCTTGATAACAAACATTGAAGCAGCTAGGCCTAACGATAGCCAAAAGTAATTACTAATGGCTGCCAGCCAATCAGCGTGTGAGAGTGCTGGTTTGAGACGGCGAGATAGTCATACCCATCTATAATGAACTCTGCATTTTCGCAAAAAGAGGTCATTGTATCTGTAGTTTGTTATATAGGATGTCCTACGTAATTTGCGCCAGAACTTATATATGCCACTGCGACGCAGCTAGACAGAACCCAGGTACAGTAAAACGCTGTTAATTCAGATTTCACAGGATAAAAAAAATGTTCAAGTTCACCAAATGTTGAGTTATCGAGGGTATCAAGAAAGTAATCAACAAATGTTAACTACATCAACACGCTTTTTTACTGAATGAATGAGCAAATCCTGTTTTTATTCTGTATAAAACCAGTGCGGGAGCTGCAATGCTCGTCATCTCGTGATTGCCCCTGGCAGTGGCAAAGGCCTCACGACTTCCTTCGCAGCGGCGCCATAGCGCGGCTTCACTTGACGCATGCTTTTCCCTACCATGCGCACATCCTGATTATTTTTTCGCCAGTGAGCTGGTCGCCAAGAGGTCGTCCGTACATTGCGATGTAGTCGACGCTCTCCATCCTGGACAGCTTTGCATCGAGTCAAAGCACCGATAACTTTACGCAGTCAACCACGGCCACTATCGACGCGATTATGGACAGCAACCTTGCAGTTCTGAAAGGACGTGGTCGACACACGCACAGAGTCAAAACAAAACTACTGTTTGCTGCAATAACTGCGGAAGAAACCGGGGTCGCTATTGCTACAATAATGGATAGCGACTAAGCAGTTTCGAAAGGATGCAGCCGATACGTGCACAATGTCAAAACGAAACTACTGTCTGCCGCAGCCGTTGTGGACGAAACTGTGGTGGCTATCAATGCGATCATAGATTATGACTGCGCAGTTATGAAGACACGCAATCAACATGGTGTTATGGATGGTGGAAAATGAAGACTGTAAAGACACAAACAGGCACGAAACATTCCGGCAATGCTGTCATACATGTATGATTTCCATTCACGACTATGGCGATGTGGACTCCGCTGCTTCATTCCGGTTGTACGATAGCGCCATTCTTGCTCTTTTGCGGCGCTCCGCGCTCACCAAGCTCCCAGAGGTATTTCAATTAACCGATGCGCAGCCTAATATGTCTGAATTAAGCAGCGAGGAACATATCAACGGGGTTCTACTGTAATAAAAATTTTTCTGCTAAAGATAAATTTAGTTTTTTTTGATGTCGTGCATGTTTTGATGATACAAATTTTGGGTGATACAAATATTTCACACCACCCCGTGAAATTCGTGTCACCGAGAGTTTACTGTATCTGCTCAATGGCGTGCAAAATTCTAAACATGGAAATAAGAAGACTTTTGCGGCCAGTGCAACTGTTGGACAGCCACGCATGCCATGAAATTTGAATAAAACAACAAAAGAATATTTGGCATGTGCAACATGCAACTTAGCACCTGATGCAACATCCTTCAGACAGCTGCCTTCTGTTTGAATGTGATGGTCTTTCGCATCCAATTTCCACTTGACTTGTCTCGGTCGAGCAGCACATGGCACACAACACAATGCTGCGGGATCAAGGAGGCAAGCAAACATACCCTCACCAGCTTGGTTTGGCCGGCTCGAGGCTTCCGAGATCGCACCAATGCTAAATGCGATGTGGGACGCCACGTCCAGTAGCCAGCCCGCATGGCATGCCTTTGAGAGCGGGAGAAGTGAATGCACAGCCTGGGCATGACTCCTAAGATTCTCACGGGGAGATCTCCGAGGCCAGCCCGAGTTACAAGTGCTTGCACGGTGCACCATAGAGAAAAAAGTGAATGCACTAATCTTTCACGCCACCGCGTGTCGCCACGCAGTATGAAACGAATCATGCAAGCTTGCACGTGGCCTTCCAGATTATGCAGGAAGATCTCGGAGGCGATGCCCGGCTGTGCCTGCCTGGGCAGCGTGCCAAGGAGTAGAAGTGAATGCACTAATCTTTTACTCCGCTGCGCATTTTGCACAGCCAGGCACACGCAGGAGAGAAAGGTCTGTGGAGAAGTGTCAACTCCTCGTCGTATCCAACTCCTCTGGGTTCCGGCTCACACAGGGCACCCTGGCAACGAGGCGGCAAATTCCATCGCTCGTGAGACGACAGAACGAGCTGGCCCCCTCTACTCCGGGATGGACACGCGTGACTCCCTTCTCACCTTCCATGACATCACCCTTTATTACCGCAACTCTCGCCTATCCCTCCCTCCCCCTCACAAATCCCTGTCTAAGCTCCGACAGAGCATGTGGCACCAGACTCCCACGAACAGACTATGCTCACATTCTCTATTCATGCCCGAAACACTCTCCCCCTGCCTCTTGGCATGCGTCTAGTTCGCAGCTGCGGGAGGCTGCTTTGGCGAGCTCAGAGCCGGATGTCCAGCTACGGCTAACGATCTGGGCAGCGGAAGTTGCTGCCAGGCATGATCTGGTGGCCACGACCGGCAGCCTGAACACCACCACAAAGAACGGTGACATCTTAATTTTTTTTCTTTTTTGGCCTTCGCTAAATAAAGTTTGTACCACCACCAACAATGCGAGAGTTTTGAATCACTACGGTGAACGAATGGCAAAGCCGGCGGAAAGCGATGTACTCGACGTGCAACGGTCAGGTATTCTTATGGTTTTGGAGAAGAATTAAGTTCATTATATCTATTTTCAGGACAACTTCACTTGGTTATATAGACTATTCCGCTATATTACGTTTTGTTATAATGAGGTTCGAGCGTATTTCAAAGGACGTGTAAATGACATCGTTCTGAAACGGCAGGCGGCCCTCCATGAGCATGGAGGTTATATTTTCCCACTTGTGCATTCACGCTGCTTAATACGGCTGCAGAAAAAAGCGTTAAAATAGAGGCACACAGACAACAGACAAAAAAGAAAAAGCTGCACCTCTGCTGCTAGGCGACATTTTTCTGGGCACAGCATGCACTCACAAAATCTGACGAGTAGTTGCCTTTACAGCCAAAAACAAGTACCCCTCCCACATTTTCCTCCTCCCACACCGGACCATGCCACGCCTCCCCAGGAGCATATTGCAAGGCGTCTGCTTTCTGAGCAGTGTTTTCTGCTAGCCTACAACTCCAGAGTTGTTGTGAAGGATACAAAACAGCATCCCCGGATTTCGGAATATGAATTCTTAGTACTGAGGCGTTGCTAAAATGACGCATAAATTGAATACCGACCATTGTTCTGAAAAAAATTCGGTATTCTGAAATTTGTAGTGCTCAAATATTTTTACACTGAAACTATAAGCAGTCAGAATAAGATTTCTAAAAAGTTTGTTGATGTGGTGTTTATAGTGACGAGGTTTCACTGTATACCTGGCAACTCCTCGGCCACAGTGTAGGTCTTTTTTCCTTTGTAGTCCACTATCAGCTCTACTGGCTTCTCTGGGTCACAGGTCAAATGCAGCTTCAGAACAGGGCCATTGATGATCGTCCGGCCAATGGTTGCCTTTGTGCCCAGCGTGAAGAGGCCTCGGCAGTTGGTTGAGCAGATGTTAAACTCACATGGCTTAGGAGCGACCCTGCAAACAATAGTCAGTCGCTGTTCAGGTATTCATAAAGCAGCTAAGCAGCCACTATGCACATTATAAAAGTTGCAATACTCTAAAGGTGCTGCTGCCGCCATAGAAAGCCAACATGGCAGATGATGCTTTGCACATACTTTAGTGAGTCCTGATAATGAGAGTAATGTAGACTACTGTACGTATACATGTTTGCATTTTTATAAAACAAATAAAATTACTGGCTAAAGGTTGTTTATGAATTGCAGGCATCACGAGCAAGAAAAAACTACAGTTAAACCTCGATATAACAAACTTCAATATAACGAAATTCTCGATATAATGAAATATTTAACTTGTCATAACCTCTTGTCCATAGAACGCCACGTATTTAGAACCTCAATTTAACGAAGTGTGTTTAAATGCAATTTCAATGTAATAAAATTTCACTTCCATCGCAAAGGAATGCCGAGACAATAAATGAAAACTTCGGTCAGCACAGATGGTCAAATGGTTGAATTACAAACAGCTGCTTCCAAACGCACCTCTCAAATGGCGTGCAGCACCACAAGAGCGACTCCCGAAGGGGAGCCAGATCATGTTTTAAATAATGTCCAAGTGTGATAAGATCCTATCGTGACCCGCACACTTTGTGCTTTAGGTGCAAGTGAAAGTGCGTAAGGGTCAGACGAGAAAGATGGTGGCTTCTGGAGTGCTGCCTTCTCGCACGAGCAGCTGGAAAGGGGAGTGAGCTCACGGTAATGCAATCAAGCATGCGCGAGGGGGCGAGGCGGGGGTAGGTTGGCGTGCCTCTTGGCCATCGCTGCAAGAGGCCGTGGCTGCGCATGGCTGTAAGCACCGCTCAGCACATACATGCAGGTGCGCACCTTGCTTTAGAGGTAATCAGCCATGCATGCAAAGAGTGGGTGTGCCGAGACTCCGTGGCATCATGTAAGCTATCTTAATGCGCACTTAGTATCTGAGGTTGCGTAATCTTCAGTTTCGGCAACCCGTTGGAGCGAGAGGAAGACGAAGCATTCACTCCCCGCTGCCGGCGTTTTTTGCGATAGCGTCGTCTCAATGCAGGCGACGCTATCAGCTGCAGAGGCAGAGTGCACACGAAGACTTGGATGGCTTCACTTAATTCATACTGCCGATGTGAAGATATCGCCGAGGTGGCATGAAACTGTATCATTTATCCCAAACTTCCATAGTCATCAAAATGAATTATTTTCTTATTCAAATTTGCTTTTTTTCAATTGCCCAATAATTTGAAAAATTGTGCGGCCTCTTTCTGTGTAAGAAAAATTGATTGGTGACTGTACTTATTTGCATAAATGGTTGAACTTATTACAGCAAAATTTCAATATAACGAAGCAAATCACTGATTTTACCTACTTCGTTATTTCGAGGTTTAACTGTATTCGCTGCTGCGACAGAACGCGCCATGATGAACGTGCCACCAAACATGGTCGTACGTTCCGCAAGGTGGCCATGTGTAGCAATACTTAGCACGACTTGAAATTAGGTCCCGCTAAATATTCAGAGGCTTCAGGTTACCCTAAGCTTATATGACTGTTTTTTGCTCGCCACAATTGAGTGGAACCTGCAAAATCGCTGGGCACATAAATGTGACCAGCATGGCAGAAGGGATAACTGTTGCTCTTAGTCACAGTCACAGTTTTACAGCCACAGAGCCAGACTGTTTTATGTTGACAACCTTCCTTCTCTCCCTTCTACAAGTAAAGCGGCAACACAGAGGATTGTTTCAATGCATCACATGGCATACAGAATTGAAAACTAATTTTCTTGACGCAGGTACACTGAGCATTGCCTGGCTGCCGTGCTGTTTTGCAGCCTAAAGAATGTTGAAGGCTCAACAATGTTGTATCATTTTTGCTACATATTTAGGGATGAATGCACAACAAATGCATCAATTACAATGCAAATAAAGACAAACTTAAAAGGTAGTCTGCATAAAATTGAAAACATATTTTGTTGCACAGTATTATTAGCCAAAAGCTGTTATTACTGATAATTCGTGTCAGAGTCGGTACAGATCATCTGGTTAATCAGGTCTTGATATGCATTTGCATTGTTAGCTAACATCAAGGTATCTGCCATCGCAACTACCAATCCGAAGATGGAATGCACATTGTACCTCGGAATACCACAGGTTTTTTGGGCATCATTAGGGTCAATTTCTCAGTAGAATATTGCTCTAGGGTACATTGTAGGACCATGCTGAACTGGCCTGAATGTTGGCGGTGTTTTGGACCAAATGGCTCAAAAGAAAAGGATAAATAAAGATGACTTACACGGCACTGTGTCTGTTGTCTTCCCTATGTCCCATTTTAAGAACTGTTCGACCCCGTTCTATTCACACTGTATGCACATCAGTTTAAGATATTTTTAACAATGCTGAACACACGCATGCTTGAAATTTGTTGTGGACTGCTAAAGGCCCCAAGGCAATTACTGTATATACTCACATAATAAAACACTTTTTTTTTTTTAAACGGAGATGCTGAAGCAAAGTTGAGGGGTTCATTTATTACACAGGGTAAACTTTATCGGAGTTTTTTCGAAATAGCAAAAATAGCAAGGAGGAACAGATTAAGCACGTCTGTGGCTGTGGCATGCCCCCGACTCCGTCACCATTATCTCCTCTGGCAACCTCGACGTGACATCAAATATGGCCTGAGAGATTATACGTAATAAGGTAATCTTTGAGGCCTGGCATTGATCACAGCCTTGTACCCCAGAGATCCATGTGAGCAACGCTGCCTCCAGGTCCAGGTGCTTAGCTGTCCGAAGCCTTTTCCGATCCTTGCCGAAAGTTTCAGCCTCGTAGGAGTCCTCAATCGTCCTCTTATTACGGATGTATGTCGACAGCGTGCTTCTTGGTATATCGTGCTTCTTTGCAATTTCGTTCTTGCTCAGTTTCCCTGCATCAACTTCCCGCAGAATTTCTAATTTATCCTGCAACGTTTTGGCACGGCACTTTCCACGTGAGGACATCGCGGCACGTGAACAGTGTCAGTCTGCAACAGACGTGTACAGAACAAAAGCGAGCAACGGCGCACTTTTAGGCTTTGACGTTCTGGTCGCACTGGCGACGGAGAGAATGGCCGGTCTTGTGGTGGCCACCGAACGCACTGCGTATCCCGTTGTCCATGACGAAACGGTAGAGCATTTGCGAATAAATGCATGTGCTGCCCCCTAAAAACACGCGATGATGATAGTGTATGTCGCACCATCTGTCACTTAACAGCAGAGACTGCAAGCTGGCTACAGCGGCGCGCAGTTCGAATTATCCGTGGCGAACCCGATTAACATTCGAATTGACGAGCTTTTCAATACATGGGGGTCTTTGAAGCATGGCCGGACCGTGCCAATTAGTTCAAATTATTCGAAAAATTCAAATTAACGAGGTGCAAATTAACGAGCTTTTACTGTACTGTATTTGTACACCTATCTACTATTTTCTATCGCAATCGGTGTTTCACCTTTCTGGCGGAACTGCGAATTTTGAACTTCTTGTTTTCAGCGTTTTCAGGATATTGCATAGGAGGGCACAGACGTCAGCCTGCAATCGCGATTAAGGGGCCTGATCGCAATCGCCTATATCTGGATCCCGCAGGACCATGACCGCAGGACCAGGGCTATGTACTAACCAGCACATGTCTATGGCTGTGTGTTTGCCACTGAACAAGCGCATCCTGCTAAATTTGGAAACTTCATTCGAAATTAGTGTTTCAACGCAGGTTGGTGCAGCTTCACGGTTTGGCGCAAGATGGTGCAATTCGCGCAGTACTTCCATCCCTGCCTTGACGACTACCTACACGCTGACTCTTGCATCTTCACAACAAAACAGGTTACTGATGCATCTATCGTGTGGGATATGCTAGGCATAAAGGACTTCCAAGACAACAGTGAACATGAAATTGATGCTCAAGACCTCAGCAATCTCCCCATGCGCAACAGTCGTGATGTGCTTGATGCGATCAACATCCTAAGGCAGTATGCGAGCTTCCTACCTGAGCAGGACGCCATGCAAGTTATCTGGGCATACGAATGCTGCATAATTACTTTGCCTGTTTGCCAAGAACACACAGAAGTAATTAACAAACTACTTTCACAGCAATAAGTTTTTCTGTGAGTACAATGCATGTACAAATTGTTTTCAATAAATTCGCGAACCAATTTCTTGAACGCCTGATTTTTCAGAGCTTTTCCATTAGTCACATTTGCCAGTGGCACCACTAGGCATAAGGAGCTCACGGGACGTAACGGACTAATTTAACAGGAATTCTACGGACACTACAGCAGAATTTTTGTCATTGTCAATGTCACGTGACTGTTGTATAAAGTCCAACTGCGATAAGAAACTGTCACGGTTTGTGCACCGTGTGCTGTGAGTGCGAGGAAAAATGTGCGAGCATAATCCGAGGATGCTGGCTCAATGTGCGCCACCACATGCGCAAGGGGGCGTGCTTTCTTTGCTGCGTCCAATGTGTTTAGACACATTGTGTTTTCGTCGGGTCGTATGCAGAGCAGCCTACTGATAGTGTCATCCCACTGCTGCTGGGCGGCGCTATCAGCTGCGGCGGCAGAGTCGACACGAAAGCATTATTTCTGCCACCGCAGCTGTGATTGGTTTGCCAACGTGAATATATTGTCGCCATATCATGAAACTTTATCTGTGATTGCTGGCTCTCAAATTCATATACATATTTCATTCTTCCTGAGATTCGCATTTCCGATTGCCCGATAATTCGAAACATTTTACGGCCCCATCTGTGTAAGAAACATCCATCTGCGGCTGAACTTATTTGCATAAAACCTTGACTTTCAATCCAAAAAACTTTTGACATAAAGTGAATTCAAGACTTTATCAACTTCATTATAACGAAGTTTAACCGTGTCAGAGACCAACTGTAGTGATGATACACATGATATGCTTGAACAAGTTAGGATCATCACATTATATTTGAGAGAAGTGCTGAATGTGGCTGCAATAGGCAGACAAATCCATTCACTTGTAGCACGTACGGGGTCTTAAGGGCAAGTGTGAGGATGCCGAAGGAAGCCTTCCCCTTGGAGTCCGTCTTCACTGGCTGCTGAGGAGGTATTGCCTGCAACACAATGCAAGAGAAATGTATTAAGCAGCAGTGCTACAGAACCATGAACTTGAACAATGAGCCACGGGACACTATACCAGCTGCTTTTAGCAGCTGTCATCTATGCAGTCAAGAGAATAATATATAGGGTTTTACGTTCCAAAACCACTTTCTGATTATGAGGCACGCCGTAGTGGGGGACTCCGGAAATTTCGGCCACCTGGGGATCTTTAACGTGCACCTAAATCTAAGTACACGGGTGTTTTCGCATTTCGCCCCCATCGAAATGCGGCCGCCGTGGCCGGGATTCGATCCGCGACCTCGTGCTCAGCAGCCTAACACCATAGCCACTGAGCAACCGCAGCGGGTAGTCAAGAGAAGTGAAGTGATGATGAAATCAGTGCTTGTCATAGATATTCCGAATATCAACAATGTGGATGTGCATTTCTGTGCAGTATAAACATGCAGCAGGTAATTGTCATCCTTGCACAAATATTATGTGACTGCAAATATAATCAGACAGGGTACTTATGAGGACTCAGGAAAATGGAAAAACAAGCATACACTGCAGCAAAATTGACAACTGGGCAGGTTTGTTAACACCCATTTTTGAAACAGCGCAATAGGCAGGAAGAAGCACCTGTCCTACAGTCGCTGACTGATTTTCCAGACTCCAAAAATTCGGACATGCTCGTTTATTCGGTCTGCTTCGCGGCACCGCCATTATCCCCATAGACCATAATGTACAACAACTTCCGAAAGTTCGGACACCTTGCAACCTCTCGTCTGATTTTTCAGACACTCCTTGAGCCAACTCGATCGAGAGCACCATGCACCGACTCTGACCATTGCATGGTTCGACTTGCTCAACGCTATTTTTGCCTTAACGGAGCCTTCTTGCTGCCTCACGAAGTGGCACTACTGCAAATACCTGCTCATCATCATCGTTTGTGCCTGGTTTGTAGCTTGTTAAGAATGGCCAGCCGCAGTGCAAGATTGCCACCCACTTACGACTTTGACGGCAACATCCCGATGCTGTTAAGAATGGCCAGCTGCAGTGCAAGATTGCCACCCACTTACGACTATGACAGCAACATCCCGGCGCTGTTAAGAATGGCCAGCTGCAGTGCAAGATTGCCACCCACTTACAACTATGACGGCAACATTCCGGGAGCGTCACCGCCAACTTCTACCCACAGCGTGACTAAATCGACTTTGTGACGGTATGAGTTCGGCGGGCTAACTATTCTTCCCAAACTCTCCAACTACTACCCAGAATGGCTCCGAGTTCTACGGGGCCCCTCTGACGTCGGCTCCGGACATACGAACGCGTGTGCATTTGTGTGCGTAGACCGTCCTGCGAGGAGGCGGCAAGTTTGTGATGACTAAACGAACGTTCGCATCACCTTGTTCGCGGGAAGACCGAGTGTTTAAAAACTGCTGTTGTGCGGATGCTCGACACTCTCTCTCAAGCAGTCATGTTAGACTGATGTACTTTCTCAAACAGTCATGTTAGACTGATATAAATACTGTAAATAAAAGCTTATTCCTCATTCTCTATGAGAAGCAGTCCTTCCCTTCATCAATGTCCTCAGCGTGGATAAGTTGGACAACGGCATGGGCCAGCTACCTTCTAATTCATGCCCGACTCCAATCTTGACAACAGATCACGAGCGATGGGATTGAGCCCCCAATCCTGACAAGCTACAGCAGTTCCAGTCTTTTTATTCAGATACCCTAAAGGCCCTTCTGGGCATTACATAGGGGGGGGGGGGGTTAACAACAGGATATTTCAAACACAATTAGGGGGGCAAGGCAATATAGAACAACGTAGTAAAGATCACCGAATACAACAATATAAAAAGAAAAAAAGGAGAGAATTGCATACATTGATGAAAAAAAAACCAACAACAACAACACTCCGTACAAAGCATGTAGATACACTTACAATGCGTCAAAGGCATAAATTTTTGCTTTTACGCAACATGCGTAAAACTGCGCTTCAAATTACTTACAAATGAGTCATGATCACGTATAGAAACAATTTCTTTTGGCAGCTTATTCCAGTGATGAATAGCTAGAAAGAGCGGTGATTGTCGCAGGAGATTCGTACGCGCAAACATGGGACGCACTTTGAAGGGATGGTCGAGGCGGGCGAAAATCTTTTGTGGGGGTTTGATATGGGATGCGGATAGCCTATTACGCCATGTCAAGACAATCCAGCAGCTGATTTGTTTGTTTCTTCGTCCACGACAATGCGAGTAGGCCAGGTGTTTCGTTTGTGCGACTGACGTCGGCGTAACGATGTTTGCTTTGTGTGCTGTGTCGAGGTTGCGGTAATGCAACGCAGCATACGGAAACATCGCGCCAAGTGTCTAATGGCACCAACAGTGCCTGCGCATACTGTGCCGGGGAATGCCGGCAAGCGGGTGCCGAGAGGCCTAGGATTTGTCGCCTTCCGATGTGCTCCCTACCGACGCCGAAAATGTTCTGCCGAGACCTGTGCAGTGGTTGCATTGCGATTCCGGACACCGTCTCGTTTGTCAGTTTCACAGGTGCTAATACTGCTGTACTGACATGCGCAGAACTCGACGACAGCGAGATCATTCGTCAGGTTTCTGCTGCGCCGCCGAACAATGACTCCAAGTCGGAAGATGACGCAGCATGTGCTACGCTGCCGTCGCATGCGGAGCATGTACAAGCAGTGACTGTGCTTTCAGCTGCCTATAGTGACCGTACGACCCTCCCCGAGGTTCAGGCTTATGTGACTGTGCGTAAACGGAACAGCGTGCAATGGCGCATTCACGTTTTCTTCACGCCTACTGCCGAGCCCAAATAAGTGCTTGCAAATAAAGGAATTTTTTTTCTTAATCTGTTTTTTCAGACACCTGTTTATTCGGACGTTTCCGTAGTCCCCGTGAGGTCCGAATAAACGGTTGGCTGCTGTATATGCTTCTCCCCGTGTCTTTCATCCCTTTTGAACTGTTTCGAAAATGAACACACACACACATCACAATAAAAGAAAACTGTTATACAGAAGCTGACGGATTATTCGGACTCCAAAAATTCGGACTTGTTGGATATTCCGGATTTCATAAATACACCGTCAGGGGTTCCTATAAAGCTAATGCATTTTCATGACTGATCTTTCGCATGAATTTGGGTGCAGAAGTTTCATTTTCCAGACTAAATCGCTCATTCCAAGCCACACTACCTGATCTTAAAGGTCGTCATGTTGGATTTTATGCTAGCTTGGCTTCAATTGGCCCACTCTATAGCCTTCGAGATTGGGACGTGCACGTAATCCCCAGGGCATGCCCGCTCTTCCTTGGCCGACAAAACACCCCAGAGGATGGTACTTTCTCTTTACTGATTTTTTTTTTTTTGTCAGGGTTATTGTCATAATCACTCAATGTGGGATCAATTCTTTTTTCTTTCTCCTTTAGGTTTCGGTCGCTAGAAAGCTGGTGTGTCTCGGAGACTTTGCGTCCTTGTGCATGTTTGCGCGGCATCGCACTTGTGTGATCGGCGCCACCTCCTGTGTCTTTAACAGAATCAAGTGGCACGAAGACACATAGGTAGTTTCTTTGTGTCTCATAGACGTCACATCTTTGTGCGTGTTTGCGCGGCTTTGCATTTGTGTGATTGGTGCCACCTGCTGTGCCCTCACGAGAGTATAGTGGTGCGAAAAAACATGGCTTGTTTCTTCGATCTCCATGGTGATCTCCGCCAACAGACATCAGCAATGCAGTGACGCTCTTGTCGACTGTATACTTAGACAATGTCACTCTTGCGCAAAGCTAAACAAATCTGATCACCTCCACACTATGCTCTGCCCTCGAAAGCAGGGCATTATTAGTGATTTTCTTAAGCCGCTCTAAGCCTAATAAATTTTATTTTTCTGAGTGTTCAATTTTTCAGACCATTTTTCGGTCCCTGCCAGGTCCGGAAAATCGGTCGGCTACTGTATTTCTGTTGATATTACAATTGCACAGGTTTTTAGAACTACCTGTGCAAAAAAATATATATATGAAAAAAAAAAGAATACATGATAACTAATCACACAATGTCAAGAAGGCTACGAGGAGTCATCTAATCAAGGAACATATCATTAAAGTTAGCTGATCAGAGTGATCTCAATAGATAATTGATGGCACGAGCACAAAAAGAAATAAAGTCATAAAAACAAGGGCTGGGTGAATATTCCTTATTTTCGAATGTTTGATCAAATGTTATGCTATTTGGTACTTGCTTCAGAGTAAATTTAAGCATTTGGAATTTTTAAATTATTGGATATGAATGAACATCAATTTGAAAGCTTATAATCCATAGTTTCGGGTTCGGTGAGAAAGTCACATTGCCATTGAAACGGCTTATAGCCAAAACATGCCAGAAATGAAGCCACCAATGGGCCACTGTGGCACCAATCTTTTTTTGCTGATCAGAGCTCTGGATTCCGTACGGTGTCTTGCTCTACTTTTATGATATTATTTGTGTAACAAATGTTATAAAATTTGTAAAACAGTGCCATTCAGGTTGTCTCTCTTATCACGACTTTGCTTGACGATGTCATTTCTTGGTGATCAAACCACCAACTTCAGTCGCCGACACCTGGCAAGGCAGCACTGATAAGGCTTGACAGCCAACACAGTGTCACCGTGGCAAGAATTTGCCGAAACCATCACACAAGATTTGGAGATTAACGAGTGCGGGAAATTACACACACCGGGCAGGATAGACTGACAGCTGCAGAAGCGGCATGAAGGTCTGCGGGAGATTAGCTGTAAACTACACCATGCGTTAAGTTGATAAGTTAATAAGTTAAGTTTGCGTATAGGTGGAAAGCACCAAGCCTAAACTGCTGGCACAGCACAACTGACACAGTGAGAGTCGCATGCGACATCAGCACTTCACGGAATAGTGGCAATGTGCAACACACATAGGTCTTCGCAGGTCCACCTCGGTCCACTAGGTCTCCTGGGTTGTTGTCTGTCACCTCCAGGTCATCCTCAAGCTGCACAGGTGCTTTGACAAGTCCTGCTTTTCGCCAGCAGTTGCTGATGGCGGACGCCTTCAAGTTCCACCAAGTTCCTGTGAGCATTTCCACTGCCTTGAAATATTGATTGCAGTCGGCCGCTTTATGTTGAAAATCAACCGCTGCACAAGGTGCTTACGATATTCCGCTTTCACACTTTTTATAATGCCCTGGTCCAGGGGTTGCAGCAAGGACATGTTGTTTGGTTTCAGAAACCCCAAGTGAACGTGCCACAAGCAAACATTCACAATGTGAGCAGAGCAAGAGTTCTCTGGACATCCAGGCTCGTTTGTTGGCACGGTAGTCGTACGGTAACGACATAATGTTTTGCATGCAGCGAGGCTTCGCATACTTGCCAATGACCAGTGATTTAATTTTCTTCTTGCCTATTGCATTGCAACAGAGCAGAACTGTCACACGAAGATGCGACTTTTTCCCTCCTTTGCACTGCTGCCCTTCGAAATGCATCGCCTGGTAGGGCAGGAGATGATAAAAACATGCTGTCTCATCTGCGTTGAAAATATTGTTACGTAGAAAGACGCAGACGACAAGCTATGTACAAATATATTTACAAGGAAAATACGCTGCGCTTGGCCAAGAGGCAACAGCCCGCGCTAGCTTCTAAATCGTCGTCTTCGTCTTCTTCCTGCTCAGCTCTTCGTCAGTGGGAGCATACCCCGTAGCACTACCCCCGGCGGCAAAAGCGCCGTCCCGGAGCGACTAAACGCTGGACTCTGAAGCAGTGTAGTAGCTCTTCAGCCTACTGACGTGCACGACATCACTAGACGCCAGAGTAGATGACGAGGTTGAGCTCACAGGAGCAATTTCATAAGTCACAGGCGTCACCTGGCGCAGCACGCGGTAGGGTCCTGTGTATCGCGAAAGGAGCTTTTGTGAAAGTCCGACGTGACGAGAGGGCGACCACAAGAGCACGAGCGCACCAGGCGAAAACTGCACGTCACGGTGGCGGGCGTTGTACTGACGCTGCTGAGTGGTTTGCGAGTCCGTCACTCGAGCACGGGCAAGCTGGCGTGCATGGTCGGCGAGAGCGATGGCGTCGCGCGCATACTCGCTTGTTGAGATCGAAGCAGGAGGAAGTGCCGTGTCAAGGGGCAAGGTCGGTTCGCGACCGTAGAGCAGATAAAAGGGAGAAAATCCGGCGGTGTCGTGCCGGGAAGAATTATAAGCGAATGTGACGTAAGGAAGCGCAATGTCCCAGTCGCGGTGGTCCTTGGAAACATACTTTGACAGCATATCGGTAAGAGTACGGTTTAACCGCTCTGTCAGGCCATTGGTTTGAGGATGGTATGAGGTAGTCAGCTTGTGTTGAGTGGAGCAGGAACGTACAATGTCGGCGATAACTTTCGAGAGGAAGTTACGACCACGGTCAGTGAGCAGCTGTCGCGGGGCGCCATGAAGTAAGATAATGTCCCGCAAGAGAAAGTCCGCGACGTCAGTGGCGCAACTGGTAGGGAGAGCCCGCGTGATAGCGTATCGGGTGGCGTAGTCAGTTGCGACGGCTACCCATTTGTTCCCAGAGGATGACGTGGGAAAGGGACCGAGGAGGTCTAATCCAACACGAAAGAACGGTTCCACAGGGACAGTGATCGGCTGGAGATGACCGGCAGGTAGCACCTGAGGTGTTTTCCGACGCTGGCAGGTATCACAGGCAGCAACATAGTGTCGGACAGAGCGAGCGAGACCAGGCCAATAGAAGCGGCGGCGGACGCGGTCGTACGTGCGGGTTACGCCAAGATGTCCTGCAGTAGGCGCGTCATGCATCTCAAAGAGCACAGTCTGTCGTAGATGTTTTGGCACGACAAGAAGAAGATCAGATCCGTCAGGGAGGAAGTTCCTTCGGTACAGAATGCCGCCCTGGAGGACATATCGGCGAACGGATGCGTCGGTAGGTGTAGAGCGCAGACGCTCGATGAGTACTCGCAGCGATAGGTCTCGGTACTGCTCATCGGCGATGTTAACGAAGGCAGACACAGAGAAAATGCCGTCGGCAGTACTACTGTCGGCGTCGTCAGGCTCGTCTACCGGGTAGCGAGACAGGCAGTCAGCGTCCTTGTGTAGTCGGCCAGATTTGTAGGTGACAGAGAACGAATATTCTTGGAGGCGTAGGGCCCAGCGACCAAGTCTTCCTGAAGGGTCTTTCAATGAGCATAACCAACAAAGCGCGTGATGGTCTGTGATAACGGAAAAGGGTCGGCCATATAAGTATGGGCGGAACTTCGCAACCGCCCAAACTAGGGCCAGACACTCGCGCTCAGTGATGGAATAGTTGCGCTCCGCGGGTGAGAGGAGCCTGCTGGCGTAAGCGATAACACGGTCGTTGCCGCGCTGGCGTTGTGCCAGTACTGCGCCAATTCCGTGACCGCTGGCATCAGTACGAACTTCGGTAGGCGCAGACGGATCGAAATGGGCCAGAACGGGAGGCGTTGTGAGAACGTCGATTAGATGCGAGAATGCAGAGGCCTCGTTAACGCCCCACTGGAAAGGGGCGTCTTTTTTCAAAAGCTCGGTTAGTGGTCGTGCTATGGCCGCGAAATTTTTCACGAAACGGCGGAAGTAGGATCAAAGGCCGATGAAGCTGCGCACATCCTTGACACACTTCGGAACAGGAAAGTGCGTAACAGCATGGATCTTGCCTGGGTCCGGTTGCACTCCGTTCGCGTCAACGAGATGCCCAAGGACGGTAATCTGGCGACGGCCGAATTGGCACTTCGATGCGTTCAGTTGCAGACCGGCGCGACGAAAAACGTCCAGGACTGCCGAGAGGCGCTCGAGGTGCGTAGCGAACGTTGGGGAGAATACTATGATGTCGTCCAAGTAGCACAGGCATGTGGACCATTTGAAACCGTGAAGAAGGGAGTCCATCATGCGTTCAAAAGTGGCAGGAGCGTTACATAGACCAAACGGCATTACTTTGAATTGATAAAGACCGTCCGGAGTTACAAAAGCAGTCTTCTCGCGGTCGAGATTGTCCACAGCAATCTGCCAGTAGCCGGAGCGGAGGTCAATAGAAGAGAAGTAGCGAGCACCATGGAGGCAGTCAAGGGCGTCATCGATCCGAGGTAGAGGATACACGTCCTTTTTGGTAACCCTGTTAAGGTGCCGATAATCCACGCAAAAGCGCCATGAACCATCCTTCTTTTTTACCAGTACAACCGGTGACGCCCATGGACTACATGACGGTTCTATGATGTTATTGGCAAGCATTTTGCGAACTTCAGCGTGAATAACTTGACGCTCAACCGGTGACACTCGATACGGGCGGCGATGAATAGGAGGGGCATCGCCGGTATTAATGCGATGTTTAACAGTTGTAGTTTGGGCCAAAGGACGATCGTTAAAGTCAAAAATATCGTTGTAGGAAAGCAGAACGCGGTAGAGCTCACGAGCGTGCTCGGACGGCATGTCAGGCGCAATCATTTTCTGTAAGTCGGCGATGGTGGAAGTTGTCGACTGAGATGGTAGAGGAGGATCGGCTGAATTGCTGTCTACCTCAATAGATGCTATTGAGTGATCTTCGAATGAGCAAAGTTGGGCCAGAGACATCCCGCGTGGCAGCACTTGTGTCGTCAAGCCAAAATTGACCACTGGCAGGCAGACGCAATTAGCCGTAATAGATAAAACGGTATGAGGTACCGTGATCCCGTGTGTAAGGAGGACGTCTTGTAGAGGAGCCGCGATATAGTGACCGTCGGGCACTGGTGGGGATGACACTAGGTCAACGTAAGTCAGTGCCGTAGGTGGCAAGCGAACAAAGTCGACGGAACTGAGGCGACTGGGGTGTGGTTCAGCGGGATCCAGAACAGGCAGGTCAAGGCGGAGAGTACTGGCGGAACAATCAATGAGAGCAGAATGTGCGGAGAGGAAGTCTAAGCCGAGGATGATGTCGTGGGGACAGTGGGCGATGACTGTGAATAGCACGACTGTTGAGCGATCGGCGAAGGAGATGCGGGCGGCACACATACCAATTACGGGGGCTGTTCCGCCATCGGCGACACGGACAACAAGCGTCGTGGCGGGCGTGATTATTTTTTTCAGGCGGGTACGAAAGTCCGCGCTCATTACCGACAAATGCGCCCCAGTGTCTATAAGAGCAGATACAGGAACACCGTCGACTTGCACGTCAAGAAGGTTCAGATGAGTGGGCAACGTCAGTGGAGGATTTGGCGGCGTAGGGAGCAATGCAGCGTCACCTCGAGGCGCTGCATCATTCAGTTTTCCGGCTGGGAGCGGCGTCCGAAGGGAGTCGGCGAAAAGGAGCGACAGGGCTGGGGAGAGCGAGATTGTCGTCCTTGGGGCGAAGGTGAACGAGAATAGGGGCGGTTCGGCGCAGGAGAGTCAGTGGCGGCATTATCGGAGCGTGCGGCATAAGGACGAGAAGGGCCACCCGAGGGGCGGGAATAGGCAGTATAAGCAGACCGGGTCGGGGAAGTCCAGCGACTTCGACAGTGCCGAGAAATGTGCCCGATGCGACGGCAGTGAAAACAAATGGGCTTGTCGTCAGCAGTGCACCATTCAGCTGGGTTGCGGAAACGTGGTGGGTAAGACGATGCGGGACGGGGCGGAATCGAAGAAGCCGGATGGGTATCAGGGTGATGGGCCGAGCAGATGGTGTGAAGGCCCATGTTTTCGAACTCCTGGCGGACAACTGCCTGGATTAGGGAAACCGTGACTGCCGGTGCGTTGGTGGGGCTGGAGTCGAAGGCAGCCGGATAGGCGGCCTCAATCTCACGCCGAACGATCTTGGTAATATCGCCGGTGGTGTTGGGACGAGGAGCGTCGGCACAGGAAGAAGTCGCTGGGGTGTTGGGCAGACGGGCAAACTGCTGATCGATACGTCTGCTTTTAGCGAGTTCCAGGCGGCGGCACTCTTTGAGAACAGCATCCACCGTCGCGACGTTGTTGAATACGAGCAAGTTGAAGGCGTCATCGGCAATGCCTTTGAGGATGTGGGATACCTTGTCCGACTCAGGCATGTGTGCATCAACTTTGCGGCACAGAGCCAGGACGTCCTGAATGTACGTGACATAGGGCTCTGTTGACGTCTGCACACGGCCGGAAAGCGCCTTCTGCGCGGCAAGTTTGTGACCGTAGGGATTGCCGAACAAGTCTCGGAGCTTTTGCTTGAACGAATCCCAACTGGTGAGCTCCTCTTCGTGCGTCCGAAACCAAACTCGAGGTGTGCCACCGAGGTAAAAGACTACGTTGGCGAGCATGATAGTGGGGTCCCACCGGTTATTGCGGCTGACGTGTTCGTAAAGGCTGAGCCAGTCCTCGACGTCTTCCCCATCTTTTGCCGAGAATACGCCAGGATCACGGGGAGCGGAGAGGGTGATGTAGGTCGTCGAAGTGGCAGCAGGTGTCGGAGCCGGTGGAGTCGGGTTGGCGTCGCCGGGAGCCATGAAGGTGGGCTCGACGTACCGGCCACTGCGAAGCTCCGTGACGAGGTACAGGGAACGTCCACCTCCACCAAATATGTTACGTAGAAAGACGCAGACGACAAGCTATGTACAAATATATTTACAAGGAAAATACGCTGCGCTTGGCCAAGAGGCAACAGCCCGCGCTAGCTTCTAAATCGTCGTCTTCGTCTTCTTCCTGCTCAGCTCTTCGTCAGTGGGAGCATACCCCGTAGCAATATAGTCTTCAGAGAACAATTCAGCCACTTCTAGAAAATTATCATAGTACCAGGAACCCGCGCCTTCTCTGTCAGCAGCCTTTTCCTCGCCCGAGACTACCTGCCAAGTTATTCCGTTCCCTTGACGGAAATGAAAAAGCCAATCCACACTGGCATCGAACCCAGTTATTTCAAGTGTATCGGCAAATTCGCGGGCTTTTTCTTCAAACATTGGGCCAGACACGAGAACATTTTGCAGTCTGGCATCTTTGAACCACGTAAGAACAGCTTGGTCCACATTTTGGAAGTTTCCCAGTCGCAGTCATTTCCTTGTAGGAGGGAGTTAGGATTCCCGGTGAAGCTTGACAATCTTGTCTCAGTCTTTCAAAATGGTCGCCACAGTCGATGGGGCAATGCCACACTGTCTGCACACGTCGATTCGCTTTTTCCCTGCATTAATTTTCTGCAATCTTGCACCGAGCTCGAGCAGTACTCTCGCATGAACAATATAGAAATTAGGGGTATCCCCTGTAGTCAGGGCGAGGACTGTGTTGCAGTTTTGGAGAATGTCGGCATGAAAATTGGATGCCCCGTGACTTCCTCTGATGTCGATGTTGTTCATCGAGTCTCTACTAAAGATAAGGGTAGGAAAAATTTAATCGCTAGGTTCTGTTCTCGAGCGAAAAAGACCGATTTTATCAGTAAGGCACGAAAGGCAAGGCTCTGCCTGAATGACATCGGAAAATGTGATAACAACCTTCCCATTTTTGTCAATGACCACTTGACACCACAAAATAAGGCACTCTTTTCCAAAGCACTGGTGCTATAGAAAGCTAACAACTGGAAGCACTTGTGGACGGACAATTGTCAGATTAAGGCAAGAAAGACTAATGAGAGCCGTGTTTGTCGCATTGCGGATGAGTCTGACCCTTCTGTTTTCAACTAACTGCCTCGATCCTAAAATGTCATTACCATCCACCATGGATTCTTACCTCTCAACATTTGAGCTGAACAAATTCATGTCGCGCGACTACCATTCAATTATTCACTTCAATGCTAGAAGTCTCCGCAAGCATTTTGACGATTTTCAGCACCTGTTTTCTATACTTAACAACGCATTTTCAATAATATGTGTATCTGAAACCTGGCTTAGTAATGATGACGAGGACCTATTATGCTTTAACTCGTACACTTCCGAGTATTCTCACAGAGAGACGAGTAATCACGGCGGTTCAGCTATATTTGTCTCATATAACATTCCATATAAACGACGGCCTGACTTGGAGTTGAATAGTACTAACTGTGAATCTGTGTTTGTTAAATTTGATTCCCCCGTCTTCAGTATAGGCAAAAAGAACTTAGTGTTTGGCTGCATTTATAGCTCACCTTCTTCTCTAGTTACTGACTTCTGTAGTACCCTTGATCAAACCATGGAAAAAATATCATGCGCTAATTGTAACACAATACACATGGGCGATATCAACATTAACCTCATAGATACCAATTCATCTAATTCCTCTAGCTATTCAAGCATCTTCCATAGTTTTGGATATGAATGTTTAATTTCTCTCCCTATTCGTTGTCCTAACAATGCTAATGGCACCTTAATTGATCACGCATTATTGAACTTAACAGATCCACCTGAAGCTGGCATTATTACCACCGATATTACCGATCACTATCCTATCGTTCTACACCTTCGCAATCACTCAGCCATGTCTAACACGTCATATTACAGAGTTAAGCTTGACAAAGAGATGTTCCTTGCTAGCATAACTAAAACTGACTGGTCGGAAGTTGTATCATCTAATGAACCACAAAAAGCTTTTTCACAGTTTTCAACGACACTTTCTTCGCATTTCAACTGCCACTCTCATAAAATAAAATGCAGAAAAAAGGTATCATTGCCAGAAAATCCGTGGCTTACAGATAGCCTTCTGAAAGCAATGCGGTCACGTGAAAATTTGTATAAGAAAACAAAGAAGCAACCTTTCAACAATAAATTACTTGCCTGTTATAAAAAAATTTCTAACTCACTTTCTGCACAGATGAGAAGTGCAAAGAGAAATTATAACGAACAAAAAATTACAGAATGTGGTAATAACACTAGAAAAAAAGTAGGAAATAGTTAACACCTTTTTAAACCATAACTCTCAGAACGTCATTTCGAGAATTATTCACAATGAGATGGTATACATTAATCCGCTTGATATTGCAAATACCTCTTGTGATGTTTTCTTCAACAACACTTCTGATTCCACTTCATGCTGTAACATGTCCTTTAAACGCTCACCTCATTCATTTTTCCTTTTTCAAACAACACCTGATGAAGTAATTTTAGTAATTCAAACCCTTAAAGCCACTGTGCTGGTCTAGATAATTTGACGCCTACCACATTAAAATGATCGCAGAGCATATTGCTAACATCCTCTCAGCTATTATTAACCTGATTTTTAAGACCGCTGTTTTTCCACGTGAACTTTAACGCGGTCGAGTCATTCCCGTTTTCAAAAAAAGTGATCGCACGCTAACACAAAATTATAGACCCATTTGCGTTCTTCCATTTTTTAATAACGTTATTGAAAAACTTATCGAAAAGTGTCTAACAATATATTTAGATAAATTCAATATGCTTTCCCTTTATCAGTTTGGCTTTCATTCTGGCTTTTCAACTAATCTGGCACTTATTTCTCTTACTGATTATCTTAAAAAAGCGATTGACAATGGTAATTTTGCAGCATCGATATTCGCTGATCTATCCAAGGCCTTCGACACACTCAATCATACAATTCTTTGTGCTAAACTTAAGGCCATCGGAATAATTGGTCCGCCTCGACTTCTAATCCGCAGTTACTTAAAAGATAGAAAACAAGTCACTGACATTTCTGGGTACTACTCTAAAGAAGCTACTATTAACATTATTGTACCACAGCGGTCCATATTAGGTCCTCTACTTTTCCTAATTTATATTAATGATCTGCCTAGTTGCCTCTCCTTATCGAAGTGTATTCTTAACGCTGATGATACTACAATATTTAGTTCTAACAATTGTATATTAACGCTAACGCGTAAGCTAGACGAAGATCTCATGAAAGTTTCCACATGGTGCAACTTAACAAGCTGCAGATTAACCATAAAAAGACTAATTTTGTCATCTTTGCCTCACATCAGCAATCACCTGAGCTCCTTCAATCTATTTCCATCAACAATCACCTAATCACTGCAGTCGATCATTGCACCTATTTAGTCTGGAATTTGATCGTCACCTTAAATTTCACCTTCACATAGCTAATGTGAAAAAGAAAATGGCATATGGAATACGCGTTTCAATCAAAGCACAACCATATTTCTCATTTTCAACTCTCAAGTCGCTTTAATATGCTTTTGTTCATTGTCATATTAACTATACCATTGAATCATGGGGAAACACTTATAACAGTCACCTAACTTCGTTGCAAGTCCTTCAGAATCGAGCTATTCGACTAATAACATTTTCACCTCGTAGCATTAGCGCAAATTAGCTGTTACATGCACATAATATTTTGAATGTGACTGATCTTGTTAAATATAACCTGGCCATATTTATTTTTAGGTCATTAAACAATGATATTCCAGTAACCATCATACCAAAGACATCCCTTACTAATGTAAATAATATGAGATTTGCAGGAAATATGAACTTCATTTTACCCATCGTTCACACCAACTATGGTAAGCAGTCATTACATTTTTCAGCTTTATCTCTGTAGAACACATTACCATTCCCTTTAAAATTGTTCAAAGCTCACAGGTTTCGTACAGAACTTAAGTATTTTCTTTTAGCTTCCTCAGACTTTCCCATTTGAGTGTACTATGTGTTATATTTTTAACTTTCACTTTGGTTCTCTATATGTCTCTCACATTTTGTTTGCTTTTTTTTTTCTTAAGCAATTTTTTGTAGTTTTACCTTTTGTTGTCTAAATCAAAGCCTTGTTATTGCTTAATACATTCATCCGCTGCTTTTCTGTTCATTTATGCCTTGTCTCCTCAAACCTCTATTATTGGAAATTTCACACGTTGCCATTGTTGTTTTATCAATTCTAGTCATCATGCACAGGAGGTCCCATTTCAATTTCTACCTACGGGACCTCCTTCTGTATATACTTATGTAATTATCCCCATTTTTGCCTTGAATAAACTGATTCTGATTCTGATTCTGCAATGCATCCAATTTGTCCTGCAATGAAAACTGCTCTCACATCTTGGCGATATCGATAGCTGCGTTCATTGTTGAATCTCGCACGAACATCGCCAAACCTTTGTCGTGACGTTCTTAATGTGAAGTTTTTGGTGAAGCAGTTGGCACTCAACATTGTCATGATGATAACAACTAACCGTATTTACTCGCATAATGATCGCACTAGCATAATAATCGCACCCCTGAATTTTGTCGTCAAAATTCAATTTTTTTTTTTCTTTCCAGAGTAATGATCGCACCCCCAACTTGCCGCAGCGATATGTCGTGTCCCAAGTCAAGCTAATGCTACGCGGACGACTTTTCAAAACAAATCAAGCGATCTGCAGGTACCAAACATTCTTAAGCAGATGCTGATTCCTTTCATAACTTTCCGCACTTCCACGAAAAAGAAAAGCTACAACCAAACTTGCCTTTATTATCTGCAGGCTTTATAATGGTTGTGTTCACCAACTATACAACAAAAAAGGCGCCTTTCGATTTTTCTCGTCTGCACTCGTGGGCACGCAACAAGTCGCGAGCGGCCGTTTCCACTGATACGTTAGAAGTGTACCTTATTCATACGCCGATGCTTGTAACACAGCGAAGATGTTCACCCACCCTTCAAGGAAATGTGCCGTATTAGGATAGTAGTGAAGACAAATGCCGCAGTTTCCGCAGCATGCCCGCGATGTGTTTCTATGTCACTGGCAGCTAAGCGCGACCATCTGTTTCTGTCCCCTCAAAGAGGACATGGCAATGTTATTGCCACAAACTTAGCGATATAACAATATTATTCATTACTGATACGGAAGAAACTGTTACAATGCATGTAATGTACTCCAGAGAAGAAAAAAAATCGCGTTCGGCTTGCTCGGCCAGCTGCCATTTTTGTTTTGGTGTCTCGCACTGTTACAGCGGCAGCCACCTCTTTGTTGCCCTGGTGTCATCCCGCAGCAAACACCGAGTGAAAAAATTTTTTTTTCTTTTAGCGGGGAATTAAACCCGCATAATGATCGCACCCCAGAATTTGCGACAAATTTTTTTGACAGAAAAGTGTGATCATTATGCGAATAAATACGGTGAGAAATGATGATGATAGCTACTGCACTCGTGGTTTGTTTTACGTGAGAGTTGCGGCACTGTTACTTTGAGCCGAATTTGTAATAATGATGGTCCTCAATTATAAAAGGGAAAATAAACTATGTGCGTTATTCTGAAATATGTGCTGTATTGAAATTCACAGTTTTGAAATATCTTTACATTGAAAATATAGGTAATCTGGCAGGGAATTTTATAAATATTCACAAATTTGAGGAATTTGTTAATGTAGGTTTCGTAGTAACGAGATTTGATTGTATTTTGTGTCAGAAAGAAATTGTAACCAATTTTTACAACACTGTGAGAAACAATACAGGCGAATGCACCAACCAGTGTGATTGGAGCAATGAGAAACCTTTCCACTGGTGCGGCCTCTTAGCAGAGAACAGCAGAGAAATGTTACACATCAGCCGTGCTGTCATTGCCTGCGGCCAAATAACGGTGCGGTTGTCAGATGGATCAGACAACAAAAACCTGTTTAGTCTGTCGCAACCCAGGCACACAATACACATCTTACAGAACAGCAAAATGCCTCAGATCTCGCTGCTAATCCAGCACTCTGGACACTGTTACAAACACCAAATCACGGTGTGGGAGGGGGGGGGGGGAGAATTTTTCCTTACATAATGAACGCACCCCATGCTTTGGGTAAATTTCTTGGGGAAAACATGCATTCATCATGTCAGTAAATACAGTATTCACCCATCCATGGCAATATCTTATGGAGGCTCTTTGGTTTTGTTTTCCCTGCAGGCCTATTCTACAGAGAGACAGAAGGTGATGCTCTTGTACAACAGGCATGGGAGCTGCAGACAAGGGAATGATAACAGCGTTTTGCAGCCTCCAATGCTAAACAGTGTTTGTTAGGGGACAAAGGAGGGAGGAGAATATCTGCCGCAGACACCACAACTATCTCGTTCAATGTAGCTTGCGAATTATCCCAAGGGGACACATTATCATTAAGGGCTCATTTCTGGTCTCCTTTCAAGGATTGATCAAACACAATGTTGCTTAGCTCCATTGAGAGAGATTATATAATTGTCAGATTCAGAATGACATGGCCAATGACCATGCAGTTTGGGCATGTACCTTGATAGCCTCATCTGTGCCCAGGATGATCTTAATGTTGGCCTCCGCGGAAGGATTGCCCCTGGCATCCTGCAGCTGCACCACCAGCGGCTTGGGGATCTTCCCATCCGGCGTCACTGTCACGGGCTGCAAAGACATATGCGCAAAGTCCTCTGGGTCGCTTCCACTAGGCCACAACAACTAACATGCTTCCTGGCCCCACTAGAAGTCTCATGGTATTTTAGCTAATAGTCGAACCCACCTACAACGACCTCGATAGTTCGGCGAAAAGTGGTCATTTAATCAGTAGTTCGTTATCTATGGATTCACCCTTAAGAACACTCAAAATATAACCACACTGAAGCTGGTGTCAGCAGTTACAATTCAGCAGCACTAGGCCCGAAAATCAGATTTTTCAATGTCATTCTTGTTTCCCAGTGCATTTCCACACCTAGCCGCAAATTTCTGTTAGAATAGTACATCTGAAGAATGAAACGTGTTATCATATAGCTAATTGAAAATGGTGCCCGGTTCCAATCACTTGTCATTTTGAATCTGCAAGCGCAGCCGCCGTTTCTTACTCGAATTCAACTGAATTGTTTGGTTTTACGCAGCAAAACCACGATTTTATTATGAGGCATGCCATAGTGAGGAGCTCCAGATTATTTCTGACCACTTAACGTGCCCCAATTCACAGGAAACGGACGTTTTTGCATTCACGCAATCGAACGGCGGCCGTGGCAGCCAGGATTCTATCCCACAACCTCATGCTTAGCAGCACAACACTATACCCGCTAAGCCACCACGGCAGCTGTTTTTATTCAAGCACTTCATATATATTTTACTACCAGTGGCCCATGACAATTTTGCACAAGAGAGTGAAGCAGTCTATTGTATTTGCATCATTCTATCGCTCTCCCAATTGTAACGCACAGTTATATTACCGCCAAAGAGTTAAAGAAAAATAAGATAATGTGCTGCCGATTCTACCGCACACATCATGTAAAGAAACCTGAGTCGACATGTACCATGTTTAAACAACGTTATAGAACATACAAAGGCACACAGATGCATACACAGCTGAATCTTAGGGGCTAGTCCCAATCGTAATCTGACGACACCTCCTTTTTGCTGTCTACCGAGCACACAGTCATCTTCAGTTCCATCTAATACATTATAAAGGCCAACTTACAGCAAACTGGAAAATAGCGACCGCAACCAAGGCATGAAAAAAAAACATTCGTTTGATAACAGTAACTACCTTGGATTGAGTTTTTTTTTTTTGTAAGAATCGGTCTTGTTTTTTATTTTGATTAGAATTAGTTTCGATTGTAACACGCATGCATATTTCAACGCACTTTTTATTTAAAGAAGGTGCGCGTTAAAATGCAAATATGTAGCTGGCTGGAAGCATAAATTTCAGTAACTACTGCCGTACGCCACCATTCTGTGAATGTCTCAGACATTGTGGCCTCAGCATTACGATTGTGCATCAGCCAAACAAGAGCCGTAAGATTATGTTATCTACGCAGGTTCAGGTGACAAAAATTCGATGTAGTAACCTAGTAAGCACCAATCCTTTGCGACATTGCGTGGTGGTAGCGCGTTTTGCAGCATTCTCGCTAATTCGGGCCGCTTGAGTAACAACGCTTGAGTGGCCGTTGTTTTCATTCAGGAAGGACACAGATGGTCGTTCAAGTTGTTGAAATAGGCTTAAGGGGGGACGTAGCAACGAAAACTTTTTTTTTATTTATGGGAATAAAGTGGCGAAATTTGGCATGAAGGTGTTCTGCTGATATCTTAACAAATAAGTTTTATGCTATCTACTATAGTTTACAGGTTACAATTGACAGCCTTTAATGGTTATCCCCAAATTAATTAATTAATTACACAAAAGTTCACCAACATTTTCACATCGCCATGTTCACAAAGGCCAATTCTATGCAACAAAGCTATCGTTTTATTAGTTAAATGCCGAAATGAGCACAAAAATATTTCCTTAACTTTCCTGTGCATATTGTTTTACTAACAACTTTTACAAAAAATCCATTATAAATTTCTTTATGAGGTGCAGTTAAAATGGACAGCGTTATTGCAGTCATCAATATTTCAGGATCTAAGTGCAAAAGACAGAATGATTTTGTCTTCATTCATCGCGAAATGGCACTGGGATGACTGAAAGCAACCGCATCAAAAATGAAAGCTGAGAAAACGAAGCTCAAAGTTTCATTTGTTTTAAACATTTAAATATTAACTTTGAGCACCTAAAACCAGCCTGGGATGCAGCCCTCTTAATGTAAGGAAACATTTTCTTTACATTTTGATGTAGCTTTTCGCTTCCTTGCAGCAGTTTCATGCACTTTAGTTGCCTTTTTGATCCCATCCGTCGTGCAGAGGTAGATGACAGCGCCTTCAAAACGTCCACTCTTGTCTTTCGTCGTGCAACGTCTTTATTAGTGAGGGTTGGATCTGAAATCCGAAGTTGAATATTTCCCGCGAAAACTTCTGCTCTCGCCGAGGTTGCGTTGCCATCAACACCAAAAGCGGACGCGCCGTTACCATCGCTCGCCGATCAGCCTTCACCATCGCTTCGAAACACGCCGTTACCGCAACCCACGATCGCGCAAGTCAACATATCCCACAATTGCATCAGCACCACAAGCGGACGCACTTTCCCGGTCACCCACGTGCACCGGCCATGCCTCGTCGACAAGCTCAGTAGCATCCGCTTCAAGTGCTTTCCTCCCTCTTTTCCCCTCCTTTTCTGGTCTTCCATATGCATGGGCCGTGTGAAACTTGATTCCTTTAAGGATCATCCCAGAACAGATACGTTAAGCTGCCACGATCGTCAATTACGTCGATCGGATAGCGCAGCTCGCTGCTGCACGAATGAACGCGAGAGGCTCATCACCAATTCAAATCTACTACAGTCGATAGGAGCACGCCCTTTACCCCGCATGACTACTGCGCTCAATCGCAATGTCGCATTTGCCTTTTTTTCACTTGCAATTGCTGGTTTTGCAGTGGAGAAATACGTCGCTCCGACTATCTTTAGCTCCGATCTCTCCTCTTTACGATGATACCAAGATGGCGGCACTGCGTCAACGAATAGCCGAGCAATCCACGGTGCAACGGGGCCTTCCGAATCCAGGATCATTTCGAAGTTTTTGATGACAGCACTCTAGGAAAGTGCGCAGTGTGACATCGCTCATGGTGACACGAGACTTCGAGAATTATTCAAGAAAACATCTGTTATCTGTGCGATCTGTTGCTTGAATTAACGAATTGAAGTTGTGGGGATGCACGACTCTCTCGCATCCCCTGATATGCTGTTTTCCCGCACGGCTCGCGTGGCCTGGCGCCCGCGGCGGTCGGAGTGGTACAAGCGCAGTGCGAAAGAAGGCGCGAGTGTCGCGCCGCAGCGGGGTTACTCGGGCGCCGAGAGACAAGGCGCTTCCTCTCTTTGGGTTCGGGAAGCAAGCGGGACGGACGTGCCGTTCCGCGCGTGCGCCGACCCATGCTTCTGCGAGACCATCTCGCGTGGCCGCCTTGGACACCGTTCGCGTGACAGTACGCGCGAACGACGAGACATCGGGATCCAGCATGGGGCGAACATATTCGCTCGCTATCCGGTCGCGGTGAGTCGGACTTCTAGATTTGTCGCGCGCCCGTCGGCATGTTTTGTGGATAGCAGCCCGGCTAGCCGGCATTGATCTATGAAAGGTGCAATAAATGTCCTTGTGATTGTTTGCACAACTGTGTTGTCGTTCCTTTGTCCCAAGAGCATGGGTGTGAGACCCCCACAGGGAAGAGAAGCAACTGGCAACAAACTGTTCCAAAGCAAGCACAAACCTTGTTGTCTGTCCTCCAACTTTAGTGGCCCGCTGATACTTTTTACGTTTAATATGATTGTACATGCAGAAACAAGTTCTCATAGTAAAACAAAACATGTTTTTATGTAATAATAAAGCTAAAACAGCTTTCTATGTGCAGTTTTAGTAGAAAATGAATCATTGTGACAGAAAGAACGGTGCTTGCCGGGCTCTCCGAGAACAATGCCAATCCGAAGTCACAATATACCGGCATTCCCATGCATACCACAGTGCAGCAGCGCTAGATTTTCCACTAGGTAATATAGTGAGAAACTCTATGGTCCCCCTATTCGCTATTAGAAATACTGCACAGAAAAAAAGTCCGAGCGTGCGACCCGATTCGCCCATTCAGTCCACATGACTAAATAAAGTCCTGCAATTGGCTTAGACGGCTGGCGTCGTCTGCTGCGGCTTGTGGACAAGCTTGAAAAGCGAACTGCGACGCCATTTTGAAAGCCGCTAGCGTAGCGTGTAGTGACGTTGGAATTTCAAAGTTTGCTACTCGAAACAAGTTTGGCAAGAAAAGAAAGCGAGTCACTAAAACTTCGAAAAGTGCTCTGACCTTGCCGAAAAACACAGCAACAACCACCCGCCAGCGGTTTCAAGCTACGGCTGCGACGCGGGATGCAACAGACCTGACGAGAGCGAGCTAGGCCTAACAATGTCACTGGCCAATAGTGATCGCAGGAGCAGCGTACGGCATGACATAAAGATGGTGCAGCCAGAAGAATTGTTGTAACGGCGGAAGCAAGCAGGGGAGAACCTCCAACAACTGGCATGAACTTCGCAAAAATGACCACGAGCGCCAACGATGGTGCAGACGGGCTGGCGGAGATGAAGTCAGACTTTTATGTTATCAGTGCAGAAGCGATAAGCGCTTTGGTTTCACGTTTAAAGTGCAGTCTCTGTGGCGGCTCCTTGACTTTTGACTCAGAGGGGCGAGAATGCGGCCTTGCCATCAAGCTTCTCGCCATATGTGAAAGCTGCAGCGATGTTGTTTCCGAGTGGAGCTCGCCGCGCGTGAAAAACAGCAAAACGGTCAATGCCTTCGTAGTGAACATTCTCGCCACTCTTGCGATGGTTAGCACTGGAAATCAACAAACAGCGATAAACGACGTTTTTGCTGCAATGAATATCTCGCACTTGTGGCCTTCATAACAAAACATGGCAAGGCTATATCAAGCAGAAGCTGGCGCCGGCCACTGCGTCTGCTGCCCAAAAGCTGATGGACCAGTGTGCGCTATCAGTGAAGTCATTGTATAATGACTTGAAACTTGCGAACTCCGGCAATATAGCGGTATCCTACAATGGCTCGTCCTTATCCCTCACACATCAGAGTCGGCACGGTCATCAAACTGTTCTCTGGACTTATATTCGACTAGGTTGTCCTGAACAATTTCTGTGCAGGGTGTGTGCATGGCCCGAAATCTGGTGACCTGCACTACCAAATGCAGTAGTGAATAAATCTCGTTGCCGATGGCTACATGCCTGCTAAATTCAGGGAAGAACACAAGGCACGAATATCCAGATGAAACATTTATGCAAGCTTCTGAAGGAATCAATCTCCGTCAAACAAGAACGCCAGAGCACAGACACAATTCTAAAACTCAAGTTGATGCTGCAAATATTGGAGTACAAGTCTTGAAGTTGCAGTAAACATGGCCAGCTGCAAAACAGCATTTCTCGTGCTGTGTTCTGTACATCACTTTGCACTCCTTTGAAATTAAATGAGACATCCTCGTCTTACACCTTACCTCCGCAGGGTTGTAGTTTGTGTAAGCAAGGCTGGCTGGAGGCCCAGGTACCAGGTTGAGCCGCAGGTAGTCTTTGAGCCCTCGCCACTGGAAGCAAACTTCTTTGCAACCAAGGCTGCTGTCCATAAACTTCAGGCCTTTCACATGAAAGCCACAATTCTGTGCAATAGAAGGAAACAAAGACATTGACAAACCACTCTGTAGACTTCACCTTGGATATTCTTTCATCACCGGGAGCATAACATAGTAACTATCGTATTTACTCGAAAATAGGTTGAGCACGAATATAGGACGACCCCTACATATTGTTCTCCCAAAAATGAATAAAGAATTTCGAATATAGGTCGACCAATTAAATCGGCACGTCAGAATCAAGTACAGCCTTAAATCTGTGTTACCGTATCGCCATCAGCATTTCATGTAGGTCACCTCATACGTGATGTAAGCGCAGCTGCCGTAACTTCCTCCATGTCATGTAGTACACTAAAACCTTGTTAAACTGTACCCGCTTAACCCTTTGTGGGACAGTGGGACACATACGTCCCACATAGTGCTCCACTCTAAAGGGCTCGTACGAAGCAGAAGGAAACCGGAATCATTCTTGTGATGTGCTACCACCTATTGAGAGGTTTCAGTACTTCTTTTAAATATAGTTTCAGCAGCCTCCACTAGATGAGGCAGTGAGTCCAGAACTTGAAACTTCGTTCTTTTTTTCTGATGCATTGGAAGTTTTCGACTATATGCGATCCGGCAGAAAAGAAAATCAACATGCCTGGTAAGTAATTCCTTTTTTCTGCATTCAGAGAAACAACCCTGGATTAAAATCAGCTCTTGTTTCTGAGATTTGAGCTTACATATAATGAGATAAATGCAAATTTTCAATACCATGCTGAAAAAAGTTGCACATTTTGCTAAGCCTAATGGCAGAATTTTGAGCGGTAATTTTCGAATTATTTGATCTAGAACTTGTCGTTGCTTTCTAATGCAGGCAAGCGATTTCTATCACAAGAAGAAGCTCTCGAGCTCTATTTTAGCATATCGGACGATCCGGACTCCAATGATTCGGATGGGGAAAGCACAGACGAGAATGTCATTCCCGAGCTTGCGCCTCATTGTACAGATGAGGATGCCAGTGCAGATGAAATGGCTGCGTCAACGAGCAGACAGGCAAAACGCAAGGCAACCTATACAAAAAAGAAAACAAAGAGGCGGAAAAGATCGCTAGACCTGTGCGACAACATCGTGGAAAATGAGGAAGAAACGCCGGGCACATGGGGTTGTGACGAGCCAGACCATGTTCTGCAAGTCCCAAAAACATGGGATCCTGAGATGTCACAAAAGTTGCCATCCAAACCGATTGAAGCTTTTTCACTCTACTTCGACGACGAAGTAATGCAGCTCCTTGTAGAGGAAACAAACCGCTTTGCAGAACAGAAAAACCGGCGAAAATGGAAAACGATCACGTTAGATGAGCTTCGGGCTTTCTTCGGCATTCTGATTCTCATGAGTGTAAACGCGAGACATCAGCTGTACCTTTACTGGAGCAGCGATAACTTTTTCAATGCACCAGAAATCTCAAAAGTCATGTCGTTCAAGCGATTCCAATCCATCATGAATTGCCTGCATTTGAGTGACAACACGAAAGAAAAAAAAAGAGGCGAAGATGGATATGACCGGCTGTCAAGAGTACGCCCTCTCATCGATGCTCTGAACAAACGTTTTCAGAAAGAGTACACGCCATCGGCTCATCAAGCTATAGATGAGAGTATGATCCTATTCAAAGGAAGATCGTCTCTGAAGCAATACATGCCAATGAAGCCCATCAAACGCGGCTACAAGGTGTGGTGCCGGGCCGATTCAGAAACCGGCTACCTGATTGCGTTTCAGGTGTATGAAGGAAAAAATGCGAAGCGTCCTGCCAACCAAGCACTTGGAGAGTACGTCGTATTGTCTCTGGTAGAAGGCGTTGAGCCTGGCACGCAACTCTACTTTGACAATTTCTTCACTTCCACTCGCCTCATGGAGGACCTTGCACAGAAAGGAATTCTTGCTGTTGGTACAGTCCGGACAAACAGGAAGGATCTGCCTGATGAATTGAAAATGGACAACAAACTCCAGAAAGGAGAATATATCTGGCGATCAAAAGGAAGCATTGTTGCATATCAGTGGCGTGACACAAAAAATGTGCATGCTTTATCGAATTTTCACCACCCAAAGGACACAGAAGAAGTTGTCCGCAAGCTTGCAAATGGGTCTTCGGTTTCCGTCCAGTGTCCAAAGGCTATATCCGACTACAACACTTGGATGGGAGGAGTCGACAAATTCGACCAAAAGCGCAATGCATACCGAGCTGACAGGAGGTCCAAAAAGTCCTGGTACAGAATATTTTATTTCTTGCTCGATGCAGCCATCGTCAACGCGTTCATTCAAGTAAATGCTGTGAATCCAATGACCTACTTATGGTTTCGATTGGTTCTTGGACGGGAACTCATCAATGGCCAGACATTCAGAACCACCGGCAGCAGGAAGCCGTTCAGAATGAACAAGGAGGGTAGAAAAAATGGCCACAAAATGGTTGGCGTATCGGATGAAGTTCGGTTCATGGGAAGAGAGCACAACCCTGTGAAAGTGGAAAATAGGCGCAGATGCCGTTGGTGTTCCACGAGGGGGAAAGAAGTGCGAACAAGTTTCTTGTGCAAGGCATGCTCAGTCCCGCTTTGTGTGACCTGTTTTGGACCATTCCATGAAGTGGTTAGTCAGAACTAACCTAGTGTGGCACCCGTGTAGGTCAATGGGATAAATACGTCCCACATTTCATTTTCCCATTTAGTGTCAATGGGACAAATGCGTCCCACATTTTTTTCTTTAACTATACATAATAAAACTGTGAAATTTGTTTAGAATCATTTCTGTACACCTCATTTTCAAGTGTAATAAAAAATTTTTTATAATTCTTGCAAAAAATATATGTTGTCCCACAAAGGTCTAAAGAGTAGTTTCATTTTAAAAGTAGTAGTCAAATCCCCAACTCAATGGCCATTGAACATAATGTGTTTTCTATCTGCATAAACCGTACCAGGTGATTGTGTACGTATGAGTCAACATGTAGTGTTTCCACTTTTTGTCGCGCAAACATGACGCTGCTTCGTCTCTATCGGGCGGCCCAGCAAAACAAGCCTCAGAGATATGAACAACGGCCTCCAAGTGCCCTGTGCGTTTGCGCATGAAACCATATCAACATCATTTCAGCGCCATCCCAGAGAGCATTGTGGCGTCATGTAAGCGAGGACTCGCGTCATGCCAAAGCTCGGATAAAAAAGACGCCGGGCGCTCAGCATAGAAGAAAAATTTGACATCGTTCGTGCTGTCGAACATGACGCGAAGAAGTTGGCGCTGGCACGCGACATGGGTCTACTGTTGACTACAGGGTGTGGCCTTTGGAATGTGAAGAAGTTGCTCGGCAGCGCTGCTGCGATGGTGAAGAGATGTCGGCTGCAAGGTTTGACTTTTCGCCATCGTTGCCTCTGTTTTGCCTAAGTGTCGCCTAGCGACAGTGTTAAGGATGACACGGAAAGCTACAGCACGTTACGTCAGCCTCACGAATGCAATCGTCGCGACGAGAACAGCACCCCGCAATGAAAAGGTTCCTCGCAACTTCTGCAATGCTACCACACCAGCGCATGGAGAATATGCAACACTAACGAGGAATCTGCAATGCAAGTGTTTGCTGAAAAGAGGGGGCTGGTTGAAAAGCTGGCTCGCAGCTTCACTAAGTTTGAGGCGGCTGTTAGGCCGCCGCGGCATCAAATGAAAATAACAGTTTTGTCGTGCTAAGTAAATAAATACTGCATGTTTTTTCCCTTTTATCACACTCTTCCGTTTTTGACAGGTAAGTGGGTGATCTCATTTTAGTACATACTTTTTCCGAACTCCGGTGAACAATTTAACGAGGTTTCACTGTACACGTGCTTGGGCATTAGGCCACGAGCCGTCTTCCCATTTTGTGCATTTGCTTTATCAGCATGAAGTGCCGAGTTCATCATGATGCCACGTTTAAAAGGAAAGTTATGATGTGTGAGGAGACAGACGGAAATTGGGCTGCATCCCGGGCATTCTGAGCACCCAAAACTTGCATGCGGGATGAGTGCAAACAGAAGGAGATAGTTTTCGCCAGCAAAGCAACACAAAGGACCGAAGCAGGACATATTTGTGGCGATCTACTTCAGCGATACGATCGCCTTGGCCCTATACTGAAAGTGATGTATGACGAAGATAGAGTGTGTGGATAGAGTGCACGCTGTGTTTTCGCCGCTTATAGTTTGCATTGAAGCGAGAGGCAGCTGCTGCCAAGCTTTTTCAGTCCAGCATTTTGGCAGTGAGTTTCCATGGTCAATGAGTGACATTTGTTCGTTTTTGCTTGTGCATGCGCGACACCATGGTTGTTAATTTAGTTAGTACTGTACTCTAGGGGCACGCATTGGAAGAGAGTAAATGTGGTATTTGTGTTTTGTAAAAATGCAGCTTCGTCGTATGATATCGACATGCATGGCATGGCGTTTTGGTTTGCAAAACCTTGGCCCTTGCAGCTCCGGCGGCGGCTCTGTTCCACATTGGAACTCCCTTAGCTCGGTGTTTTTGCTGGCTTTGATCATGAATACAGGTCCCAATTCTTTGGTCACAAATACAGTCGAACCTGGTTATATCGAACTTGCAAAAAAACGCCTATCAGTTCGACAGAGAGCGTAATTGGAAATAAGCCTGCTAAATAATTGGATGTCATAAAAGCACATACCACTTATAAGATCACTTTATTGATGAAACTAGCTTAGTTTCGCATGAAATAGTCCTCCATTTTCTTCTGCTTGGGCAATTTCGCTGCCTGCGACGCACGCACTACCCCACATTGTCTAAGGAGGTGGAGCAGCTGAGGCCGCAACCTTCCGCATTTGCACAGAAGCACCGGACTAGTGCGAGCGCACCAATCATTTCGTAGGGTGTGGCCAGAGGACTGTCGTTGCTTTCCTCATTGTGCCCACTTCCACTTGCACTCGGTACGATGTCGGCAATGAACTCTTCGTTTTCGGGCTCGTCCATGGTCGCGACACCATCATTTGCACTCAAACTCGTCCACCGTTGATTCGTCAACAGCTTCCGGAAATTCTGACAGCTCGCTCCAAACTTCGGCAATAGCGGCAACGAACGCCACACTTATCAGAATTTACAGACATCACCGAGCACATGGAAGCTGGCCTGGCTGAAGCAATTTTGGATGAACCACTCGTACATGGCCGTGCGTACGCATCGAGCGTCACGAGCACCGGGTCGCGAGCTTGGCCGCTTAGCCCTAATCTCCCCGACAAGTCGAATATGCTGCTCCACAGGCTGCGCAAGAAAGGACCCCTTCCGCAGGGCGTGCTAGACGCCAGTCGTTTGGGCGTCCGTGTCATGACGAGGGAGGGGACCCGAATACTGACGGTGTCCAAGTTGCGAGTGCTCGGCTTGTGGCTGGAAGAGAACGATGCCAACCGCGAGCTGGTTGCCTGACTGCAGAAGAAAATGGCCGCCACCACACACCCCGTGCGGTGGGTCACAAACAAGAGGAAAGGAATAAGGGAACACAACGTTATGAGGCTGATACAGGCGTACGTGCTGAGCCACATAGCGTACGTTGGCGTGTATGCTGACTGGAACAGGAGCGAAACCGACAAGCTGAACGTGGCGGTCCGCAGGAACTTCAAGACCGCCCTGGGAGCACCCCAGTACACGCCAATCAACAGGCTCCTCAAGTTGGGCGTACACAACACGCTCGAGGAGATCGTTGAGGCGCAGAGAATCGTGCAGCTGGAGAGGCTGTCGAGCACCATAACGGGAAGATGAATCCTAGGCTTGCTCAGGATTCGATATCACGAGAAATAAGGAATAACTGCTACCGAAAGTCAGGGATGTCATACAGACGGAAAACATGCCGAAGAATATGCACCCGGTGCATGACATGCAAAGACGTATACGCAGGGCGGTAGCAATCCTCAAGAAACATGGAAGACGAGAAGGCGTCCTCTTCGTCGATGCAGCCAGGTACCCGCGCCCAGTCGGTCTCTGATGGTGATGAGGGACGTCGACCACCACCGCCGCTACAACGGAATGTGCGAGACGAACCGCAGTTACCAACACCACCATCACTCCTACTACAACGACAACAGCAGCAGCAACAACAGCAGCAACAACAGCAGCAACATCAACACGGCCGGTCGACGGCAGCGGCACCCGCATTCTCCATGGCAGTCGTAGATACGAAGGGAAGGATCCGAGTCACAGCATCAGCGAGGCTGCCATCAGCCGAAGCAGCAGAGGAGATGGCCATAGCCTTCGCAGTACTCCACGGAGGTGCGGAGGATAGCCTGATCATCAGCGACTCCTAATCAACGATACGGAACTACATCAAAGGTTGGGTGTCTGCGGATGCGATGCGCATGCAAAACACCCGGGCCGGGGACTTCGGATCCGGCACGATTACAAACAAGTCCCTCAAGTGGTTCCCCGCGCACGTCGGGGAGCTTGGCAGTAACAAAAACAGCTGCAACAACAATAGAGAGTTTTAGTTTAGGGGATGCAAGTGGCTTGCATACGCAAGAACTAGGGGCGACGGTACTGTGCATGCGCAGACCCAGACATAGGGGTCTGCGCATGCGCAGTACCGTCGCCCCTAGTTCTTGCGTACGCAAGCCGCTTGCGTCCCCTAAACAAAACCTCTCTAATGACAACAATGCTGACGGCCGAAGACGCACCGACACTCCACCCAACTACAACGAGCACGCCCACCTCGTCGCAAGGCAGCTTACCCGCTGCGACGCGGTCACCCAGAGGGCAGCCGCTCCCGTTGTTGTGTGGGACCCCAGCGGAGGAGTGACGGCGATGGCGGCGGCCACCCCGTCCGGCGCCGCCGCTGTCATTACCAACACAACCCAAATCGCGGCGGACAGAGCTGGGGATCACAGGGACGTTGACTGCGATGTCAAGGAGTTTCCGGCAACGTACAGAGAGGTGCTTGGTCACTATAGGAAAGAACGAAGGACATATCCACAACCCCACGGGCAGCTGAACAGGTCCCAGGCGGTCGAGCTGAGATGGTTGCAGACTGGCACTTTCTCCAACCCCTACCACCTGCACCGCCTGTGGCACGCGCTGCACCTGTTGCCCGGCTGCCCGTGGTGCAAGCACGAACAGGTTGATATGGCCCAAGTGCTTTGGGAATGCCAATGCCATGAGGATGAAGGACCAGGAGGGAGAGGGAAGACAACAGCAGGAATCTCTGAAGCGGGGCGCGTTGCTGAGAGATGGCAAGCCGCCCTCCTCAGCGAGGCACCCGAAGACCAGGAGTGGGCCGTCAAGCGGCCCAGCCCGTTGCCGAGGATCTCGGAAGATTTTCCTCGGGCGTTGGACCACTGGCAGCCTAGCCCCGGGCACCAACATCAATAACCATTGGACAAATAAAGTTAATTCCTATCCTATCCCCCTTCTTCTTCAAGATCATGCTGAGAGTGCTCCTTGAAATCTTTCACGCTGCGAGGACATCTGACTTCTCACCGCGTTCGACCCCAATTTAGGATTTAGAGGCTTCACGACAAAAGGCAAATTCTGCCGCTCCATCACGCCAACACTGCGGGAGAAGGCTCACAAGGCACGCACACAATGAACCAGAAAAGCAGCGCGACCACTTGCACTTTCGCCATTTTGCGGGACGAGGGCACAAGAGCCTCTGATTGGCTGTCTGAGCAAGCAGAGCGGGCTGGCCAGGATCATTTTTTGCAGGGGTGTGTCAACGACTTGTCCGAGGCAGCGCGGTCACGGTAAGGGGAGTGGTTCAATGGAGCCACACAGCCGGGTTTCCCCGCCACCGTGAGGGAAAGCCAACTTCTGGGGGCACTTTTCTGCCGCTTGACGCTCGATATATCGGGTGTCACTGCTATTTTTTTTATATGTAAGCATCATTTTTGCTATATATACTCATTGTAACTATACCGTATCCAGAAATTGTTCAATATATAGAATAATTCGATGTAAACGGGTTCTATATTGTCGGGTTCGACTGTACAGTTGATAGCTAATTATGGGTAACATTTTCGGAAAAAGATTATTCACCTAAATTCAAATAAATACGGTAGCAAAGTTACAACACTGATGAAGACTAAAGTTAAATTTTATCAATTAATCTAGTTTGCATTTATTCCTCCCATGTCCTATTTTGTCTAACAGCTGCGGTTACAAAAGCTTTCCTGCAGGTTTCCCACTTTAAATAGTGCCTACCCACTTTTCATTGCAAGCACACTTTCAGCAACCCACCGGATCTTTACAGCATGCACTCACTAAAACCATCTGTTAAAAGCTCACAAACAGTGACCATACTGGGTCATGGTGCTGTTGGAATGTAGTGGCATATCTTTCTTGTTTAAAGTTTTTATTGACAATTCCTTAAAGGGAAGCTGAAGAGTGTCGAATTCAATAAGACGCTCATATACGGATGCGGGAACCTTATAAACCATGTAGGTAAAGCTTGGGGTATTTTTTTCAATTAGGAGCGACGTAATCGTCGGTTGAAATTGCGCTGTAGCTCCGCCCCCCGTCGAGTGAGCGAGCGGAGCGGAGACCGAAAACCGCGGCGTTGTGACGTCAACTCTAGTGTTTCGTTCCTTCACAGCGTCCGCGACCGTGCCTGACTGCGCTTGTTTCTGCATGCGTGCCATCGTAATCTGCTTCGATCGACCCTGCATTCCTTTGTTGGTGCGTCTGCGCGTATGTAGAGTGGTAGTCAACATGCATGGTAGTCAACGTGAGTGGTAGTCAACGCGAGTGGTAGTCAACAGATGAAGGTCACTACACGTACTGCATGAACCGGGAAGCTTTTCATGCGTTTAACCCGTCTTTGTAGATTGCCGACAGCTTTGGACAGCGCACAAATGCCGACGATCGCATCCCCGCTTACGTTCCACGAGGAGGCATGCAGGAACACAACACTACAGTTGTTTGACCGGAAACGAGCTCACTAGATCGGCGAAAGATCGGCGAGATCACTAGATCGCTTTTTCAAAAAACATACTCACCAAAGAGCATTTCCAACACGAGGAGATCCCAAGACTTTGCTTTCGTTCGCATCGAAAGCACTGCTCGCACCAGCATCGTTTGCTTCTTCGAGAGGCCGGCTCTTCGCAATCGGCTCGTACATGTAGGGAGTAATGCCGAACTCCTTAGAAAAACGCAGTCTCTCTAAATTTTCCATTACCGTCTCAGAAAAACAGCACCAAACTACCTGGCACCGCGCTTCATGTGTAGCGGCAGCGGTCGGTTACTAGAGTTGACGTCACGAGGCGCACCGACCAATCACAGGCAGAAACGAGACGCGCAAGCTGGGCATGTCCGCTGCTGCACTTTTCGTCGAAATAAAATATATTTGCGCTTTCTTTTGCTCAATTTCGATACGATATTCGAATTCGGAGGGTTGAAAACCATTATGTACAGATGTTCACTCATTTTTTCTGGAAAACCTTTCAGCTTCCCTTTAAAATTGAATCTTTTGATGGCAATACATTACAAAAAAATATCCTTCTGGAATTATTCCAGGGTCAAATTCACAAACACTATTGTTCTAAAATATCTGTAATTGACTGACACATCATTAGGATACAGTTCAGCATTACAACCAGTGAGCAGCAGCAAACACCTTTGTGAAGTCAAAACCTCCATTGCAGGTCTTGCAAAAATATTTCAGAAATGAAAGCAGAGGCAAGAAAAAGTGGTACACTTACCTGGTCTAAGGACTTCACCACATCCCCATAGTCTATGCCATCAGCTATGATGAGAAGCTCAGCAAGATCTTTCACATGCAACTAGAGGTGGAGAAAAAAAAACAGCAAATTTGCTTCCCCATCTAAATCAAACACATGCACACTATAGTGTTGCAGAAATAGCTATGCCACTGCCTTGTTTACACATTTCCTACAGAGTTTCGTCCATTATAGATCATAAATACACATCGTATGTGACAATGCAACAGCATACACTTGTTGATTAGGTGCAATGAAATAATGGTATCATCACTTAGGATGAAACATAAGGCACACTTTGTTCTACTGTTACTGTGAGAGATGGTGCATTGTTCTGTTCCTAGAAGTGCCGATAATTTATCTTTGATGGTACCTTTAAGCTCAGCTACCTTTTGCTCTTGTTTTTACTTCTCAGTTCCTCGCCCTGGCATGGCACTCACCTTTCTGATTGAGTTCTGGTACTTGTCGGTGAGACTGATGAGGATGTCAGACTGGTGGACTTCACCAATGCGTACATCGGTTGTCCCTTTACATGACACCTTCAGGATGGCAGGCTCACCATTCTTTGGCCTGTCAATGCAAAAGTTCAACAATATTTAGGTACTGATAGCAATGCTTATGCAAGGCACATTCCAAAACCTTTTGTTGGAAAAGATCTTTTAGGAGCTGCTTTATTACAGTGGAATCCCACTGATACGTTTTTCGCTGTTGCATTTTCCCAGTTGCTACATCGCGTTTATGGTCCCAACTTTAACACTTTCCAGTCCGCGCCTATACTCATCAATAGCCCATTATGAATGGTTTCAACATGAAATTTTCCCATGCTCGGGGCATTTCTCGACAGCTACCGTCATCCAGAACATAAAAGAGGCACTACAGAAAGAACTCTTTGATAAATTCCCGTAATGTTCATTTTCCCGGCGCCAAGATTCACAATCAACGACACAAAAAAAGTCGCAGTTTTGCCCAAAAGGCGAACCACCGATTGGGATAGCAAATTAGTAGATCTATACGAAGTAACAATAGTAGTTTTATCAGCCGCATAAACTTGTAAACATTTGCTTACTAACTAAATCAACAATGATAGAATGTGTAAGTGTGACTGAACGCAGATGTAGAATGAAACACACACACACAAACAGTGCTGTATCTGTGAGTCCATTTCTTTCTATGTCCTTGTTCAGTTGCACTTAACATTCTATCATGGATTCAACCCAACTAGTCTGCCGGTGTGTTTTAACTAAATTAACAAGCATGGTGTCACGCGAGAACAGTTAAACATGAACACACCACAAACTGGCTACCTCAGTCAACAAAAGCAAAGGTGATGGCTTGATCGTGTTTTTTACGGCAAAGACGCACAAAGAAGACATCCCTTTCCGGTCTATTGTGAGTGAAAGAGGAACTTGGCAGAACGAAGTAAGCAAGTTTTTGCAGAAATGTTTATCGCACCTTAAAGTGGACGACCCGTTTGAAACAAAGAACATGGAAGCTGTTACTAGCTTTATAGAGTCAAATGACGATATTGGCTATGCTTTTTCCATTGACATAGAAGATTTGCTTTATTCTATCCCTCACGCTGCATTGTTTCAGGCTGTTCAGAAATGTATTGAATTTAATGGCGAAGTGTCTTTTCAGAATTCTACCGGGTTGACTGTTAATAGGTTTTTAGCATTGCTTGAGTTTTACCTCAAATCTACCTTCATCCAGTTTAAAGAGACTATTACGTGCAGAAACAAGGTATATGTATAGGATCTTGCGTTGCTCCTATCTTGTGCAATGTTTACTTATCGGAATTTGACAGAGCGGTAAACGAAGGGATCGATGTGACCAGGTTGTTACCGTGTTCCGTTATGTTGACGATTTTCTTGTACTTTTAAAAAAGCAAGCCAGTTACACATATGATGACGCCATCGCAAGTGTACTACACATTTTTCAGTGCCTTGGCAAAGGTTTAACATTCACTCATGAACTAACAAAGGATAATAATATTCAGTTTTTATACAACGCTAAAAGCTCCTGTGACGACCATGTGTGCTGGAAATATAACCCAAGATCCCAAAAGAAATTGTTGCCCTACGATTCGGCTCATTCGAAAACGGTGAAGCGGGCAATAGCCACCCAGTGTATCACATCAGCCTTAAGAAAGTCCTGCACGCACAAAATACAGGAAAGCTTTGACAGGCAGATTGTAAGGCTGGGAGAAGCCGGTTACCCGCAATCAGTCATTTCAGCAGTAGTGGAGGCAGTGCTTAAGAAGATAAAGACGGAAGGCAATGTTGCTGAAGACGCAAGGGAGCGCAAAAATAAGAAACGTACAGTTGTGCCTTATGTTCACAAGACTTCCCACAACTTAAAGAAGGTTGTGAAATGGTATGGAGTTGAGATGGCATTCTCGGCTCCCGGCAAACTCGCTAAGCTATGCTCGCGCATAGGAAGAAGTAAAAATAACTTCCAAGGGTGCGGAACAAAGCACTCCATTTCCCACATAGATTGCAGTGTTGGAGTAGTATATCAGATACCTCTATCGTGCGGCAAAGTTTACATAGGCCAAACAGGAAGGTGTGTGAATGTGCGCTTGCGTGAGCATGAATTGTCTATTAGAAATAAAACGAATGGGCACCTGCCTGTCCACTGCCTGGCGTGCACGTGCAAGCCGATCATGAAGGAAGTAAAGATTTTGTGCCGCTGCCGAAATAGCCGAGCCAGAGAGCTACTCGAGGCGTACCATATTAGAAAGAAGGGACAAGAATGTGTTAGTGACACCTCAGTTTATTTATATAACAGTGAGATGAGGTTTATTGACGAGCGTAGGTAGGTCGCGTTTTCCTTATACAAGGTTTTACTTTTCTTTTATCTTACCTTTTTTCGCGCACGCGCAGTGGTGTATGTTGGGGGTGTACTTATATGTGGACGTTGTGGAATAAACTTAAGTTGCGAGTCTGCGCCCGTCCTTGTCCCTTGCTGTCTTTGTGGTTCGTTTGTTCGCGCAGTTAAACAATGTTCGCTAATATCTACCAACTCGCCCAACAACAAGTTCTTCTAAGCTACAGTATACAGCTGTTGCCGCGGCAGCTTCACCACAATACTTTCCCGCATGTCTCACATGAAAACGACGGTGTGCACTCAGTTTCTCATTTCGGCATCAACCAATCTCCGCCCAGGCAAACGCATGTTGCATTCGCACCTATCGCTGCCAAACCTATTGTTATAAGCATCTTCACCTGTTTGTTATACAGCACTTGGTGCGTAGTGCCATTGGTAGCGTACTGCATACTTTTAGTAGGCGATAATCCAAATGCACCGCCGTTTCCTACTGCAAGCAGCGCGATGTGGGCATCATGTTTCGCTTCAGCGTAGAGTGTACTAGAATACAGTTGAGTGGGGCGAGCGGCTAGGGCGGCACATGCTTTGCAGTGAGGTGCGCGACGATGAAAATACTGTGGTGGCGCTGCGATTAAAGTGGATTTGGCCGCATCAAGGTTGCACCATTGGAAACTGCTGTGCGATACCTCTTGGAAGCGTCATTCATACTACTTCGCACGCTGGTATATGCATTGTATATGTATATGTATTGCATTGAATATGACATCTATTTCTGGCTTAGGATAGATGCGTTTCTTTCTATTCTTTATTTCAATTTATCTTTTTTTAAATGCCAGTCAGTCATTGGACCTTCATTGTGGCCGCAATGTTGGTTTTCATTCTATTAAGTCACTGTACGGTTCCCTATGGAGAACAAAGGTTTGTCTTGCTTTTCAAGCACCATGTATCTCTCGCGTGTGTATTTGCACATGTAGTTTTCTATTATAAGGTCTTGCGAAACGCAGAGAGAACACAAATATAAACTTCATGCTTGCCACTTCAAACAAATAAAACATATCTGACCCATCTGGCACCCTGTACTCAGATTTACAGGAAGCATTCTCGGAGAAAAAGAAAAAAGTGCAGTGCAAAATTCCATGCATGTTTCAGTCTTTCTCGCCAACAAAATGCGGAGGAACTGGTACGGGTTCTTTTATTGCGGTCAGACCTCGGGAGCCGAGAACAGCTTTAGGTAGCCATTATATATTGTTAGATATGGAGCTGTTTCCTGCGATTACTTCAAGTTCCCCCGGACCACATCGAATCGCAGCACATTCCAGAGGAGCGCTCGAGCAAACAAGTTCACGTGCAAACAAGTTCGGAAGCCGCCGGTAGCTGTTCTCTGCTTGACTCTTCCAGAAAGCGAGGGGATAGCACGGCACTGCTGGAAGTAAAGTGGGTGCCAAACCAAAACGGCGGTAATTCGCCGTGACAGCCGGACGTGCCGGGAAGGCCCAAGCCTACCCCTCTTCGCCTTTGAAGAAGGCATTTGCCACCACTGCGGAGCCGTACCACCGGGAGTAGGTGGGCCCTCGGACAATGGAGAATGAGCGCCCCCACTTCTCCGCCTTAGAAGAAGCGCATTGCAAGTCTGCGAGGCAAGACTGCAGAGAGCCGCCGGGTGTGACAACGCGATACGGGCGCCAACCATTGGCTGAAAATGGCGTCATCTGAGCGGACTCTCCCATTGGCAAAACATGACGCGACTTCCAGTCCTCGAAGGGTTTAAAAGAAGCATTCCAGAGAGACCTGAGGATTCCCTGATTCCCTGATTCACCTCTCTCGAACTTCTTGCCGCAGGCCGCAGCGTCCGAGTTGCTGCCGGCACGTAATGACTGTACGACTATTACTTGACTCTCACCTCTCTGTATATAATGTAAAATAAATACTCCCAAGTTTTGCTTTCATCCCGAAGTCCGTCCTTCAACCCCTACAATATGCTAATCTTTGGCCATTGAGATTTTTTTGTTCAGTCTAGGCTTACAACAAAAAAGGCGGCACGGTAGCCTCATTAGTGGCTACATAGTGGATATGGCGTGGTGCTGCTAAACTCGAGCTCACGGATTCAGGCCAGGTTGCGGAATTCGATAGGAACAAAATGGAAAAACACTCGCGTACTTCTGTTGAGGTGCACGTTAAAGAACGCCAAAAGGTGAGAACTGAACAAGGTGCCTCGTAATCATCACCAGACGTAAAACGCCAGAATTTGTTTAATTAAAAAGGAAAAGAAAGAAGGTAGCTGTGTCCTTTGGCTTTTTTCTAGGGATGTAAACGGAACACATTATTCTCGAGTCTGATTTCTGAGAAAAACATATTACGCTTATCTTATATTTCATACCTAAATATAATACCATTGCCAACTGTATGTCTGTTCAATTAAGCAGCTTCTGTATTATAAATGAATGCTTCAAGTTATCCCGTGCTCAATCATAAGGACAATAATGAAGCAATTAAAGGAATGACATGCCTCACGTACACGTAGAGATATTTGTAGACCTGCTGTGTTCGTTGAATAAGTGTGGTACCACATTGGGTACCCAGTTTTAATGGGTTGCAGACATGGTAAGAATGTCAAAAAAATGTTTTCCTTACCTGAATCAAGTTAGCAGATTTACAGGCTGCCACAAAACAGGGTGTTTATATTAAGTGACAACTAGGAACTTGTTCAGCAGAACCGATTAACACCCACGCGTTAGTCCTCCCAGGAACTGGTGCGCCTCTGCGCAACAGCCACGACTCTCCAGCAGCACTACCACTCGGAATAAGAGTCCTCACTTGCATTGGCCCCTCGCCTTCGAGACTCGATGGATGTGATGATCGCTATGTTAATGCAACCTCACAATTAACTAAGGCAAACCCTCCAAGATAGACATTCACAGTTAAATCTCTGAGGCGCAGTGCTGCAAGCAAGGCAAGGTCTCGGGGATTACTATCTAGCCTGTAATCTCTGAGGCCATACTGGATGTCTCGTCGAGGTTGCCAGAGGAGATAATGGCGGCAGAGTCGGCATATACTACAGCCACGGACGGAATGCAAATAATCGAATGTAGAGCAGCGGCTGCCCGAAATATCAGTCGTCTTTACACATTAAGTCTATAGGGCCATTGGCAGTGCCACGAAGCTGTCTGAATTATCGGTGGTGGCACTGATTTCAGTGTGAATCAGCAGGATGTGTTATACATTGCTTTCAATATATTATTGGTCAGACCGCAGCGGTTACTTCGAATTAACAAGTTGTGAATTATTGAACGTTTACTGTAGTAGACTACCCAAGAACTACCTATTTTCCTGCTTACAGGAATGTCTTAAAGCCAATTGACTCATATTCCAATTTGCTACGTTGCCATTCTGTAATGTTCCTGCATCTTGTGTTGCATTTTAATGCGGCAGCCGCATAAATTGTGGCACAATTTAGTTCTTGTCAGCTCCTTATCGTCAGCTTTGCCCCGATACCGCTGTGTTATATATTGTCAAGCCTATCAGGAGTAGAAAGGGGCAACTGTCTCAGAACATACGTGTTCCTTATTTATACACATCTGAATTTGCTGTTGCGATTTGGGGCCCTCTTTACTGTTAAGATTATTTCAGTTGTTATATTTATTGATGCGGTCCCTTGAAAAATGTATCCACGGGGTTCTACTGTACCAGTCACAGTCCACACTTTTCATTAAAGTTTGTTGCAGCAGAGGTCCCTTAAAGGGACCCTAAAACTACTTTGGCGATTTTGCACAAGCGTTCAGTCATGAGAGTAGGTCCTTCTGATCATTAGTTGATGCATCTAAGAGCTTCGCGTAAAGCGTGTAATTTATTATAGGATTTTATAAGATGTACATCGCTGTGCCCCACGCCACTCGGCTAAGTTTTCAGCTGCCCCTGAACAGGTGACGCGAGGCAACCATATGACGCCAGTAGGGTGACCTATCCTATTGGCTGCCCAAGGTGCGTCATCTATAATTTTTCATGCTTTATGGCAAAAAAATGTTGTACATAATAGTTAGAATGTTAGTTAATTTGTTTCCGCAAAAAAAGAAAGTAACAGAAACAGAGTGCACAAGAGCAATTTATCACTACACTCAAGATTTTCGGCACACAGCAAGTGTCGCCTGCTTGTGTTATAACTTGCTCTGCGTTGACGAGAGCTCCGCGGTCAATGCTGATCTCGAGCTTACTTTTTGTTAGCACAATAGTTTGCCCTTGTTACGTTGTGGGCTGCAACTATAGTAACTGACGATATGTCAAGCTGCAACATCGTGCCCCTCTTAAGGCAGCAGATGAGTGGAGTAGCTGATGTACATCAGACCGTTGGTATACGATTGGTGCCAGGATTTGCATGTTTGCGGCCATCACTTCATGCCAGAGGGTTAGTACCACAGTAGTGTTTTGTGTGTCCGGTATTCGGGTAAACACAAGCGCAAGTGGACTGGGCCTCCGTGTTTCACAGCATGAGCGGAGGCACAAACGTGAACGGTCTGCACGTTGCAGCTACCTGGTGGCACAAAGCTCAACCAAGCACAGAACTAATAGGGCAGTATTGAAGCATATTCTACTTTGCTGGTGGTTAAATTTTTGGCAGGAACGTAATTGCAAACATCTTTTTCTAAATGTTTAAAATGTTTTACACTTAATTAGAGCAATATTAGCTCTTTGTTTGGCTGGTTAAGCTCTGCACCACCAGGCCGACTGATTTTAAACCAATCAGGCCTCTCGCATATGCCTACGCTAAAGCACCTCCTTTACAGCTATACAGCCTAACTCGTTACAGCCGACCCGCGTACAACAGACTTTCGGATATAACGGACCACACTTCAACCTTAGTTTGGTCTGCCCGTTTTCATAATAGAACGAAGTTCGCTTTTAATGGACCGCACTACCATGGACTATCAGCTACAGCGGACGAAATTAGCGGCAATTTTTCTCTGAATTGGGCATATAAAACGGACTTTTATCATGTCAACACACGCTGGCAATTGACTTGAGAGGGTCAGCCAATGATCGCAGCTCAATATCTTGTGCACAAGGGAGGAACAAAAGCGGGGCGAAAGTGCACCGTATCTTGCGTGGGAGGCACAGGGGGTAGGTGTGGGAAGGAAGAAGAGTTCTACTCCGATGGCTGCTGTTAATGGGGCGCCGTATCGTGAAAGCAATCTGAAATATGGACAAAGTGCACACCCGGGCAGGCGCTGTATCTTGAAAACGATCTGCAATGTGGAAAAAGCGCACCTGCGCAGGTGCCGCATCTTGAAAGCGATCTGCAATGTGGACAAAGGGTGCACCTGCTTTCGACATTTAGTTCACACTGAATGAGAGACAGCTTGAAGGTCAATTCACTCGCTGCTGCTGCCATGTTTATCTACCTTAAGTTGCTATCGCAATCGATGCTTCGCCTTTCAGGCGAAAGCGCAACTTTTCTTTTGTTTTTTACGTTGGACATTTGTCACTCCCTCTTTTGAATAAAGTTGTTAGACATCGCGATGAAAGTTTCAGAAGTGAGGCATCTCGGATATTACGAACTTTGGAAAAACGGATGTTTTCTGTCGGATTATCAGTGTTTGTTGTAATGAGAGCCGACTGTAGAAGTATGGAGGGATTTTGGTTTCGCCTCCTCCCATCCGTCGAAACGCCCAGCTCACCCATGGTTACGGGAATACTGGACATGCTCGGTGCTGCGACAGAATGCCCATAACGCATGCTGCTTCGAAAGCTCTTGCGTGGGATAGATTGTCAGGCAGCTGGCGGAGAAGTTGGAGAGGCTTTGCGTGCTTACTCCAAGACAACCGGAAGTAGACGACATAATGTCCCATCCTGACGCAGAACCAGTGAAGCCAGAGTTTAGCCCCGATCACTAGGCAAACGAGTTGAGGAGTAAATGCTTGGCTATGGAGGAGGGTAACTTGTAATCGTGCATTGCTCTCTTGATACAAGACACTTCACACAAATTGTTGTGTGAATGATTTACTATAGCTGAACCTTACGCATCTACAAGATTTGTCTGAAACCCTTTCAAGGACCCTCTAAATACAAAAAAGCAATGACTCCTGAAGGAGCTGCCAGAACTGCCCTTGCTCTGGCCAACTGCCCGAGTTTATTGCACCACTTTATTTAGTGCTAGGAATTTAAAAAATTTTATTCTGGTGTCCCACATGCCAAAACCACGATCTGTTTATGAGGCATGCCTTAGCGGGGGACTCCAGATTAATTTTGAACACCTAGAGATCTTCAATGTGCACTCAATGCACGGCACGCAGGTATCTTTGCATTTCACCGCCACTGAAATACGACCGCCATGGCCAGGGTTTGATCTCGCAACATCAGGCTTAGCAGTGCAATGCCAACGCCACTGAGCAACCAAAGCAAGTTGATAACAAGCTAATGAGAAGGCAAGAAAATGACTTGGACTCACTTCACGTTAAAGGCAAAGTCCACAGCACGACCAGAGTTGATGGACATGTGACAAAAAAGGGATTGCTTCACGGATGACGGGCAGATGATGTCTGGTAGCCGCCCCGCCAGGACTTGGTCCTTTGGGACGTCAGATGCCCAGTTCAGCTTGAGCTTGGAGACAAGACTGCCTGTCAGCGTTATGGGCTTGCCTATCTCATCACGCACCTCAAACCCTGCAAAAATCGCATGAAAGCACAGAGTTCTCTTTCATTAGTATGAATACTAGTGACATCTAAAATATGCCCATGTCCATGCCCACTTGTTTTGTAACTTTTTCTGAGCGGTTGATGGGTCTTATAACAGTAAGCAAGCATTGCTGGTTTGCACTCTTTTTTTATGTGTCGCAAACAAATTTTTCCAAGATCTGATTTTTGGGGGGGGAGGGATCTGCTCAATTATTTGGACTTTTGAGGCACCGGCACCTACTCCATGAAACCAATGCATATAAACAACCGAAATTATGGACGCCATACGGTGTCTTGCTTGATTTATCAGATTGATCCACGTGCACAACCTCGAAAACATGGTGGCCATGAACAAACTAGCCGCTATTCAGGCTGTCACCCATGCCGTCACTCTCATGTAGAGGTGGTTCCTCTGCTTTCCGAATGCCGAAGAACTTCATCAACTTGACACCTAGCCACAATTTTCATCGCAGATTTTCGGCGAGGCAGTGCTAGTTAGTTGTGTGGTGACAGCGCTACTGGTACGAAGACTGAAGATTCAACAAGGGCGGTATTCTCGGGCGATCACTTGCGGAGATAGTTTCACTTTCAAGAGTCACCGCTCTTTCACCGAGTTGCGATAACATTTTTCACTGCTGAGCTTCAGTTTCTTATTCTTTAAATACAGTGAATGAGTCAGAGACAATGTACAGATGAGGGCCCAAAAGTCAAAGATTCCAACGGGGCATTACGTTAATAACAACAATAAAGAAACTTATGAAAGATGAGCAATCTAGGTAAAACAAACACAATCGTGTAAAATACAACATAGAAAAATTAAAGAAAAGAGAACCAATTGTCTGGATACAAGCCTATAGTGCATAAAGATACTGCCAATAGATACAAATGGCAAAGGTAGTGGAATGAACGATGTAAACTTAGCTATACCTGTAAAAAGGTTAAGGGCAATACTAAATGCATGAAAGGATGAAGATTTAATGGTGTTGCGTAAACCATTCCATAGTTTTATAACAGCGAATGATGATGTTATTTTTCTATATTTAGAGTGAACCATAAGCAGTAGAAAATTGGAGTTACGTGCAAACCTGGTATTGTTATTTAATGAGACACCTGGAATCAACAATTCGTATAAAAGCTGTTTAGTAAGTAATTTATAAAACTTAATTGTAGGGTGATAGTTGAACATGCTAGTTACAACATGGATATTATCTTCATAAGGTAATAGAGTAGCAGCTGCGAAAGAGCCGCTGTTAGTGATAATGCATATCGCACGGTTTTGTAAGTGGTGAAGTTAGTCGTGCTTTTTTTTTTTTTCAAGTATTGTGATTTTTCAACAATTTTTACTACAAAACTGACAGCCTACACAAAAAATCTGCTTTCTATAGTCAATAAATTTCAACTTTTTCTCTATTGTGTTTCGCTACTTCCACATACTGAGATAGGAGCCTTTGAGCTAAAGCTTCGTCTCAACAGCTTCCTTCTCTAATTTGAATAGATAAAATTATTTCATGGCTGAAATTGCATAAGCCTCACAAATATAAAGCATCTATCAAGCAAGCAACACTCCTCCTTGTCAATTTCAGTTTATTTCAGTCTATACCCCTCCATATGCAACACACACACACACACACACAAAATGCTTCACATCTACTGCACTTCAGAAAATGCTTCAAACTCGTAATAAAGGTAGCGCAGAATTATGCTTTTTTTTTTCTTTATTCGTATTATACCTCAAAGCACACTAGGGCAGGTTAAGCAATCAACGGTGTATTACAGCATGCCCTTTCGATTTCTTCTAAGTTGCATCCCTTGTAGGGGTTGGAGGACGGGACTTCGGGATGAAAAGCAAAACTTGGGAGGATTTATTCTACATTATGTACAGAGACGTGAGAGTCAATTAACAGTCGTACAGACATTACGGGCCGGCAGCAACTCGGACGCTGCGGCCCGCGGCAAGAAGTTCGAGAGAGGTGAATCAGGGAATCAGGGAATCTCCCAGAATGCTCAGGTCTCTCTGGAAGGCTTCTTATAAACCCTTCGAGCACTGTAAGTCACGTCATGTTTGACCAATGGGAGAGTCCACTCCGATGACGCCACTTTCAGCCAATGGTAGGCGCCCGTGTCGCGGTGTCACACCTGGCGGCTCTCTGTGGTCTTGCCTCGCAGACTGGCAATGCACTTCTAACGAGGAGGAGGGGAGGGCTGCTCATGCTCCATTGTCGGATGCCCACCTGCTAATCCCGGCGGCGCACGAACTTGTTGGCACGTGAACATGTTGCCTTAAACTTGTTTGCTCGGCCGCTCCTCTGGAATGCGCTTTCCTGCTTCTGCATTCCTCAATTAGCTGTGCTGATGCAATCCGATGTGGTCTGGGGAACTCGAAGGAATCGCAGGAAACAGCTCCATATCTAACAGCTCGTCCTCGCCCCGGTTGTTCTGAATGGCCAGTGAACTCAATTCGCTGGCCATGAGGAACGCTGAAAGAAGCTGCAGGGTACTGGGGTCGAGCCTCGTTTGACAACCCTCGGGATCCTGGGCCCTGGAGAACATACGTCAAACAAACCAAACAACACAGCGCTGCACCACGCGTAAGTGCAGGCTCTTCACCCCTGACTCGCCAGGCTATTACTGAGTCAAAATCAACCCTGATCTTTTAGTTCCCCAATTTTGACAAAGCAGTTCCAACCACCCTTCCAAACAGCTATCCATTTCTCCCCGATTGCCGACAAGACCAGAGTACTATTGTTGTTGCAAAACAAAAGGGTCGTTGACGATGCAAACAACAAATGAAAACAGCCGAACATAACTTAAGTGGCCTAACTACACGAACAGCATGTTTTCAATCTATCGCAGTGGCGTACTTATCGCACGTATTGGTGCCACTGAACAATCTGGTCAACCTCACAAGTACGTAATCACAAGCGCACTAACCTTGTGGTCACTAAACAAAAATCGTACTTGCGTTGTAGGCAAACTTTTCATTTACGCTTACTCACGTTTCTTCCCTGAAAGTCCTACAGGACACGTGACATAAACGAACAATTAAACTTGCGGGACTTACACACTCCGTAGAACTCTTAAAATAATGCGTCTTTTAATAATTCGTTCCACGCGTACTTAACAGAGAAGTCAGAATACGGCTGCCCTCCACACACACTAGCAACCCAGTCATAAAGTCTGCTTCCTTCCGTCCACACAGGACACGCGCTAAAGGAACTAAGAACGCCTCTCAGTGCAACTCATGCACTCACTGAAAATCTACGCGCTTAACCTTAGAAAATTCAAAAACGCTTAAAAAGAAAGAAGGTTAAATAAAACACACGCGCGTTACGATAGGCCTCTCAACAGTAACCTTGACCCTCAGGTTACTCACACAGAGAAAAAGAAAGCCTATTTACTTATTAATGAGCATCTCGCGAGACTACATGTTTACTTAAAACGCGTCTTTCAAATCTCGGAGCTTTTCTAACAAAACACAAACAGAGCTCATACCTTACACATATTGAAAGAAATCCTTGTCTCAAATCGCTAAAAACTTTCTGATGCTCAAAATGAAAAACAAAACAACATGCTTTACTTCTACGGCAGCTCTCCTGGCATCCCGTTCCAAGCATTTACGTCTGACTCATACTTTGAGTCGTACCCGGGGTGGTCGCAGTTTCAAAGCTACTCTGGCTATGGAGGAACAACAAAAGGGCTGACTCACTATCAGCTCCCCCAAGACGTTACGGTCTCCTGCCAATTTGCGTCCTCGCGCCCCGCTTTCAACACAAACTCGATTGACCGCGTCGCCACTCCCCACCTGGTCTCGTCCTGCCACCTTGCGTTTCTTCGAACTGCACGCTGAGCTGTGAAAAGAACTACGGAACGACGAGGAGCTTAACTGCCTCGTGCCCTTTGTCCGCGTCCGTGCAGAACATTCTTCGCGGTCCCCTTTTGACCTGTGGCTCGAACGTTTTCGATGCGTCAACATCGTCCGAGACGACCGCTTCTTTTTCCTCGCGCCCTGCCCATTTGGGTTTCTCGCCATCTTTGGCGGCGTTACATTAGTTACCGACTTTCGGTCTTTACCGCGCTTCTTTTTACGGCGCTTCCTCTTTGCACTCGCTTTCATGTCGCCTCGTGCCTCGTGCTGGCCGGTACACATTTCGTCGGCCCGGATCGGTCTCTTACCCGCACAGTCTGAGTGATTCTCACTTAAATCAACACTCTCTCTGCCTCGACTGGCGGACAGCCCAACCGACTCTGGCACAATGCAGCAGGCTTTACTCGAGTTAGACAACTCGCACTCTTGCGAACTGCCCTCTACTACATTGCCCAGCTCACGCTGTGCATCGGCACACAGCCCGTCGGTATCGCTCGCTGTCTCACGCGCACAGTCCGAATGATTAATAACGGAATCATCCCTATCTAGGCTATCTAGACTGGCGGAGAGCCGCACCGATCCCTGAACAATGCAGTTGTTCTCTCGTGGACTACGGAGCTCGCCATCCCGAGAACTACTCTCAACTGCATCGCTCAGTTCGCACTTCACTTCTGCACGCAGATCTGACCTGACATGGGTGCCCGCGTCTGTCGCGTCAACAGTACCCTTTTCTTTGCTAGCAACCTCGCTAACCTTACCAGCGACGCACACGCGCGGTAACTGTGCCAATTTGTTCGCAGCTGGCCTAGCTGTCTCCACAGTCATCTGTTGGCACAGCACCTCGTCGCTCTCACTACGGCCTTTAACGGCCTCTGTTGCCACTAAGGCATCGTTAGCAGCTAGCCTTTTCCCTTCACTTATGAATTTGCAGCCAATCTCACAGGCACTACTCTTTTCGTCGGCTTCTGGCGAAAGTCCGCTAGACACTTCCTCATTCTTTCGCTCTGTACTTCCAACAGAATTCTCAGACAGCCGTTGTCTCTGTGCCAATAACTGATCACAATGCTGTATCTCTTTGATCAGTGCTGCCTTCTCTCTCTCATACTTTTGCTCATGCTTTCGTTCCTGATACTCACGTTCGTGAGGCTCACACCTAAGAGTAAGTTCTTGAAGCTCCTGCTTCCGTTCATTCTCGCGTTCTTCACGCTGACGCTCACTCCTAAGCTCACGACGCTCTCGCAAACGTACACGACGCACACGCTCCCGTGGCTCCTGTATCACTTCCCAAGCAAGCTCAATGCTTTTGTCATCATTGCCACTATCATTAATCGCCTTTATGATAGCTGGCGTTTCCATCCGTTCGTCCGCCTCAACCCCCAAATCGTCGCACACCAACAACAAATCTAACCTCGTCAACCTTCTAAGATCCATGGCAGCTGCCCCGACAGGTGGTTAAAACTGTTTTCCTTAATTAATTTGTGCAAACACACAATGCATCAAACTCCCGATTCCCAGAACTATCAAAATTGAACACACAACCTTTGAGTCTGGCGAAACATAAGGAAAAAAACCACGCGCTCACTTACGGTTGCAGCACCCTGCCATCCGGTTCATTCGTCCGCTGTTCCCGGTTCCTCCGGATTCCCTGGGTCGAAGGCTCGCTCCTTCTTCGCTACTCCCAGTTTCTTCGGACCTCTTTCGACGAAGGCTCTCTCTTCTTCGCTTTTTCCGGTTCCTTAGGATCTCTCTCGACGAAGGTTGATCCGTAGCGCTGCCACCAGCTGATGCATTCGGAGGCGATCCTACCGCTGCCAACCAGATGTAGGGGTTGGAGGACGGGACTTCGGGATGAAAAGCAAAACTTGGGAGGATTTATTCTACATTATGTACAGAGACGTGAGAGTCAATTAACAGTCGTACAGACATTACGGGCTGGCAGCAACTCGGACGCTGCGGCCCGCGGCAAGAAGTTCGAGAGAGGTGAATCAGGGAATCAGGGAATCTCCCAGAATGCTCAGGTCTCTCTGGAAGGCTTCTTATAAACCCTTCGAGCACTGTAAGTCAAGTCATGTTTGACCAATGGGAGAGTCCGCTCCGATGACGCCACTTTCAGCCAATGGTAGGCGCCCGTGTCGCGGTGTCACACCTGGCGGCTCTCTGTGGTCTTGCCTCGCAGACTGGCAATGCACTTCTAACGAGGAGGAGGGGAGGGCTGCTCATGCTCCATTGTCGGATGCCCACCTGCTAATCCCGGCGGCGCACGAACTTGTTGGCACGTGAACTTGTTGCCTTAAACTTGTTTGCTCGGCTGCTCCTCTGGAATCCGCTTTCCTGCTTCTGCATTCCTCAATTAGCTGTGCTGCAATCCGATGTGGTCTGGGGAACTCGAAGTAATCGCAGGAAACAGCTCCATATCTAACACCCTGCCTCCAAATCACGCAGTTGCCATGCCAGTCAGGTAGATCATTTTACAGCTACAAATTTATATAACCAATGCTCAAGATTTTTTTTGACTTCTTACTTCACGTAAGTTTGGTTTCATCCGATAAATGTGCTGCTGTGGCATCCCAGGTGAACAAAACCATTACTTTGCCATCCCATTTCATTGCCCACAAGAAAAAAGAGATGTGCTGTAACTTCATAGATCACAAAATGGTAATTAAAAGATATGAAACCGATTTTGTAAGTGAAATAAAGTATTGCAAAATGTATACACAATCAAGTGAAGAGCGCAGAAGAGCCAAATCCATAGCTTCAAAAATTTATGAAACCACTATGCTGGTTGCCTGAATGCTCATCTCAGAGCTTCAAGTATTCAAACACAGGATGCCTCAATTTAAGCCAAAGTCTTTGCATAGAAATCCATGACCATAACAATCCCTCCTGTATGTTCCGTTGTTAAGGTATAAATCTCTGAAGTTATTCCCGAGACATGCATTCAATGTAACAGAGAACTACAAATTTCGTCATACCTGATCTTGAGTACTCGAACCGATCTTGGTCACTGCTTATGTAAACATCTGTTCTATCGTATGACTGGTTACTTGATCACGTGAAGGAATACATTGCAATGTAGCTCTTTACCATAGTCATTGGCTAAGTGCTGCTGCTCAATTTTTTAGATGGTAGATAAAACAAGGCACCAGCAATATAAAGCTTTTACTAAAAACTAGTTATTTATAACACTAGCTACTAGATGATTACGCATCATAAAAGATAAACACTGAGAAAATGTTTTGTTTCTTTTTTCTTCGTTAGAAGAGCACAAGTCTGAATAGCTATAATATGTGCAGAAAAATTTAGAGTACAGTTAATACTGCTTTGAAAAGGTGAGAATGCTCTTCATTTTCAAGGCATCATCACAAGCAAGTCAAAAACAAAGACTGCAGCAACAAAATACACCTCAAAAACAAGTTACAGAGATGCACAAGTGTACACTCATTTTCCCTCTGCTTTCTCAAGTGCATGCTCATGTTTGCCTGCTGCCTACCACCAGCTCACCACAATTCCCCATCTACAGAGCAACCACAGTAAAATCTTTCATGAGTGCATGCATATATTCATTGGCTCCCCTCTCCACATTTCATCTATGCATCTCTGCCTAGCGAGCAGATTCTTTCTTTTTGTCTGCGACACAACTTAGATAAGGTTTTTTCCCAGTGCTGCCAACCATTCGGTAATTAATAATTACCCTGTGTTTAGAATCTTGGACTATTCCCCCTAGCCTTCCATATTTAAAAGACATCGAAAGTAAATATTGGAAAATTTCAGAAGAAGCATAAAATCTGGCAGCTCTACATGCAAATCGTCAAGCAATACAAGTTCAGTACATGCTTAACCAATACATGTACTATGTTTGATATAGTCAGAATCACTTATGACATGACTAGTTGTGTACGATTTTGTCCAACACAGTTATTTATGGCAACGAGAAAGTCGCAGTGGATATAAATCATCGTAACAAACCCACATATAAAAAGCTTGCTTTTTTTCCATATTTTACAATGCTTTTTCCTTTCTCATATTATGTTTGAATCCCAAGACACTTTCCTCAACTGCAACTGTGCAGCTAGTCCCTGCTTCAGCTTTGAAACGTGGTGAAAAGCAGCACACACCAGTCACCATTGTCATCAGGCACTCAGATGCATAGGGAGATAAAGGTAGGACAGGGGTCTGTGAATAGTAATTTATGAGACCAATCAAGTATTGAATACTGTTCGAATAGTTATAAAATGAAACAGGCAGACTCAACTCTGATTGGCATATACGTAATGCGAAGCATTTTTGGTGCGAGTAGCTTGTGAACCATATGTATGTGTATATAGTGTCGTTTTCAAGGCATAAATGTTAGTACAGTGAAACCTCATTAAACCATAGTTTGTCGTAGCTCGGAAGAAGTACGTACGAAACGGTAGTACTGCTTAACCAAAATAGCATGAGGTCACCCACTTACCTGTCAAAAATGAAACTCAGAGAGAGTATGATGAACGGGAAAGAAACCATGCATTATTTATTCAATTCCCACGACAAAAGTGTTATTTTCAATCGACTCCGCGGAGGCCTAGCAGCGATGACAGCGGCCTCACCCTCACTGAAGCTGCGAGCCAGTTTTTCAGCGAGCCCCCTCTTCTCGGTAAACACTCACATGGCAGATTGCTTGTTAGCGTTTCATGTTCTCCAGGCAGATTCCTCATTGGCGTTGCACATTCTCCGTGCATGGTCTTGGCAGTGCTGCAGAAGTCGCGGGGTGCCTTTTTGAATGCGGGGTGCTGATCTCGTCTCGACGATTACATTCACGAGGCCGGCGTAACGCGCAGGCTCTGCCACTGTCGGGCCTGAATCACCCGTGCTGTCGCTTTCCATGTGGTCCTCATCACTGTCACTAGTCAATACTTCGGCAACATCAGAGGCAATGATGGCAAAAAGTCGACCATCATAGCCAACATCTCTTCACGGTCGCAGCAGCGCTGTCGAGCAACAACTTCGCAGTCCAAATGCCACACACCGTAGTCAACAGTGGATCCCTGTCGCGTGTCAGCGCCGACTTCTTCATGTCACGTTCGATAGCACGAATTATGTCTAATTTTTCTTCTATACTGAGCACCCGGCATCTTTTTTATCTGAGCTTCGGCATGGCACGAGTCCTTCTTTGCACGACGCCAGAATGCTCTCTGGCACGGCGCACGGCACCAAAATGATGCTGATGTGGCTTCACACGCAAACGCACAGGGCGCTTGGAGGCCGTTCTGACCTCTGAGGCTTGTTCCGCTGGGCGGCCCGATGGAGACGACGCACCGCCATGTTTGCGTGAAGAAAAGTGCAAATACCACATGTTAACCGATACGTACGCAATAAACCTGGTACAGTTTATGCGGATAGAAAACACATTATGTTCAATGGCCACTGAGTCGGGGATTTGACTAATACTTTTAAAATGAAACTACTGTTTAAGTGGGTACGGTTTAACGAGGTTTTACTGTATCAAAGAGTAGCATGTGACACCAAAAAATAATTTTATTTATAGTGAATTATAGAGTGGTTGAATATTATATACAGGTATGTACAGGCAGTACATTATATATTAGTCGACTCTCATTACAACGGACCCTTTACAACGGAGCCATTTCAAGTAAAAATTTGGGCAATTAATGTTATTGGGCATGTCCGAAAAATCAGACTTTTCATTAACTTCCATAATATTACTTCAATTTCAATTTTTTGACTATTTTGATCCCGCACAATGTCTCGGTCAGCGAACTACTAATCAAAAGTTCAAAAACAAACTACAATTCAGTATTTTATAATATCTGAAACTAATGAAATATTTTGCAACAACCAGATGTCTGGTTGCAGTTCTCGGTTTGCTAAACAAAATATTGCAAGTCACCAGGAGTGAATGTTGACAAACGTTTTAGGAGCAATGCAGGAACAAAATCACTAAGGCAAGCTTTCTTTTCAGTTTCACAGCAGAAGCCTACTGGCCCTGAATGGCACCCATGCATTTCTATGGGCCCAAACTCTCTTCATCTAGATCATGTGATCATCTAGATCAGGTGAAAATAAATGAAATGAAATAAAATTGGCATTTCCCGGATAATTACATCTTGTTCAGTCTGTACACGCCTGACCTCTATGGTGATCCAAATAGTGGCCCTTTTTAGTGCCAACATCCGTCTTGGTGAGGCCTAGGGGGCATTAATGCATCGAACACAAGTAAAAGAAATATATCCCATCGAAAATGCCTATGTTTGGCCTGCCCTACGAGGATTCTCAAGCAACAAACGTAGCCCACAGTGCCCGATTACAGTATTCACCCGATTCTAACGTGCCTTTTCTTTCCCCCCCCCCCTCCAGAAAATTTGGACAGTGAATTGCCTGTGCAGTGCAATCAGGCACAAAACCAAGACCACCTTTGCAGCGTTTACATGCTTTCATAACACAAATGCATTGTGCCTAAGCTGACCTTAGGAAACCAACCTCCATAGTGCAACACATAGACCCTTGCACATTTTTTCTTGCAAGAAAATCAGGTCAACATTACATTTATACCTTGTTTAGGAGCTTAATGCCATTTCTAGGCTAGTTTTCTACTTGGAACACAGGAAGTGGCTGTGCGTTTGATTTGGGGGCATGTTAGAATAGGGCAAATGCTGACAAATGAATCAGCTATTTGTCTGGACATTTTTTTCTGCATCCTCTTCAAGGGGGAACACTGCTATTGAAATAATATTCACCATTTTCAATGACAATATTAATGAACTTTCCAGTCTTACTAAGATTTCTGTGCTCATTTCAAATGTGTAGTTAGTTCTGCTGTAGATCAATTATTTCATAACATATTGGGCATTTATATTTCACTGTCTAAGGCCACAATGGAAAATAAGTCAGCTAATAAAACTAACTTGTAAAGCATGGCTATATAGCATAAAGAGTAATAAATGAAGTATGGCAAGCGCTTTTCTTATCTCAGCATTATTAGGTATTTTATAGCCCACTAAATACAAATAAATCCACAAAATGTGGCAACCATGTGGCACAAAATGTAGCGAAATAATTTTTCAATTGAAAAAAAAATATATCCTTGCTATACTTCATAGAGCACATATTAGGCTCCGTTCTGGAAAAAAAAAACTATTTAGTTCTATCTCTTCTTTGTGTTGAGCTATCGAGGCCTGAATATTAGATGCAGCCTAAAATTTGTGTTTTGAGAAGAAAAGTAAAAAAAATAAACAGAACTAAATTGGGGAAGGCATCCGGAACAAACATCACTGTTATTCCCTCCGGACACACGATACTTTCAGGAAACATTAAATCTTGTGTGCTGATTACAAAGATGCCATTATTTGTTTTTTTTAAGTCAATAAAGAAAGGGAGTTACAGTTCTTTCTCTGTTAAAAATTTTGATAATTTTGGATGCGACTTGCAAAAAATGTACTGTAACAACAGAGCTAAAATTAAGCAGGTATGTTTCTGGATATCTAAAGAGTGCAAGTTAGCATTTTAATGTATGTATCATGTGCGGGTCCAAGGGTTTCACACGAGTACCGACCACCGCAGGTTCAAGCTTGGCGAGCCACAGGGCCGTGTCTGCCGCCGTCTAGCACGTTGCTGTGTGCGCTCAGGCCGCCAAAGGGCTACTGAGCGCTAAGCACACGAGAGAACAGAATACTGCCCAGAGTTGGTGGAAACCGTTTGTTATCTCCAGCAGCACCCAACACTGCACAGACACCCGGTCCAGGGGCTCAGGGGAACCAAATGGCTATCACGCCAAGAGCAAAAATACAGGCAGACCACCTAAAGCACGTCACTGGGAGAGCAAAGGCCCTCGCAACACACCCCTGAAAAAAGTCCCCGCGGCTATGCTGCTTGCTCTCGAGATAACCAATGGGCCTACACGCGAGAGCTCGGGCAATCTCCTTCGGTTTGGGCCTCCGATCAGTACGGCTCGGCGCAGCTCGACACTAGGGACAGCGCTTCGGCTTAGAGTCCGAAAATAATCAACACAAAGTATGTGCTCACCGCACAGGCAAAGGCACCGTATGCAAGCTCACGTTCTAGACACAAAGGAGCTAGTGGACAAGAGGAAATCATGTATGTACCCAGTGCAGTCCCGGAGAGAACTCCACGGGCTCAGCTGGGCAGCCACTAGCTACTCCGCCATGACGCGAGCGCCCCGAACACTAACCATTGCGAATGGGGCACCACCATCGACAAATGCCGCGAGTGGAAAGGAGACAGGCTTAGGCATAACAGTACAGGTGAATGCCTGCGCAAAGGCACCAGGGCATACCTCAATGCCCACAATCTGTACTTTAGCTGATGTTATAATATTCTAATGTTGCAGGTTTACAAATGTTGGTGATTTCTACAGGATTTCAAAATACTGTAGTGTCATAAGACACTACATCCTCTTTATTTTGCACTCTCTGACTTACAAGCATTCACGCAAAAAAAAAATGAAGGGAACTGAATGAGTGCAAGGGACTCATTGCCGATCCCAAAATTTGAGATATTAAAGAAACTATATCTGATAAAAGCATTAAAAAATTCACCAACAAATAATTTAGCCGCCGCTCTATAAATGTTTTTATTTCTCCATATATTGGCTGGTGCAGTCAATCTGTCTTGTGCGGCACGACTGCTTCCCTAATTTGGAGAGTGTGAGAACCAGCAACATGGGCGACGTGTGGGCACAATTCACAGCAGCCGCCGCCGAAAGACCTCCCAGACGCGCGTTACTCTGGCCATCGTCGCCGCACCACGCTTTTCCACGCGCTATCACCATACCCTCCTTCGCCTCCGTGCCACGGTTCTGCTGCACACTCCTCTCCCCTATCCTCCTCGCATGTGTAATCTCCCTCAGCATTCTGCCTTCGCACTTCCATCCTTGGCTCATTTGCTTGTTTTCGCCACAGGGCAATAACGCTGACGCTCACCTCTGAAGTGGTCGCCTAAGAGCTGCGCTCTAAAGCTTAAAAAATCTGTGAAAATATATACAGTGCAGTCCTCTTATAATGACATAAGGAAGAATGAGAAATCCAATCGTTATAACCAATCATCGCTATATTTGGACTGCCATAAAAAAAGAAAAGTTACAAACATACCTTCGTAGCTCCGAAACCCAATTTGTCACTTAAAATAAAGAATTGACGTTGTAGAAAAAAGGCTGTAAAATAAAATATTTATTTATGCCTCTAAACAGCATGTCAAGCGTTAGGCGGGCTGAAATAATCAGAAATTTGCACTTGCTTTCGCGGAAGTTTCAGGTTCACAAGCACAGTGTGCTCACGCCCTGCGGCGGCGCGAACAGTTGCAGCTATAATTTAGCGTGCATGAAATCAATGAGCGACTCTATCAACAACAGTGCACTTTGCATGAACACTGGGGTTGGTTTTATAAAAGGGCCACTGTCAACCTCGTCGCCTCAGTATACGAAGCCACCGTCTGTCGCGCCAACGGTCACCCCACCAGAGATTCTTCACATGAGACAGCACTATCTGCACTTAGAAACTCCACCATCGAAGCACCACCTATTTTATCGCCAGTAGCGATGTGCTCCCACAGTACAGCAATGTCAGCGGCTGCCACCGTGCTGTTTTCGCACATGGGGTTTCACCCTAGCGCTCAAAGTCCGCCGTTTCTGTTCATCAACACGGTCACTGGTTCTAGCCTTCCATGATTATGGCACTCGCGGTTTTCAGAATCGTCGATATCATCGACTGCACGAGTCTTCTAAAATTTGCAGCTTCGTCCCAAGCGTCACAGCTTTGCCCTTTGTCGGCGCACCGACCTCCGCGCTCCCCAAGAGGAAGATTATAGAAAGGGGGTGCAGGTGCGATTCACTTCTTGTATTATTTTTTTCCTCTCTCTCTCTCTCTCTCTCTCGCCGTGCCGACTTGCATCGAATCTGAATCGGCGCTCTGGTGGGACGCACTGTGCGGTAATGGCGGCAGATACAAATCTGCGTAGGCAAACTTTTCACCCGTCTCGGTTATGGGGGACTTAGCAAAAGAAATTTCATGATTGTTCCGCATGGAAAATGCCACCCAAAAGGCAGAATTTCGATCATTACGTCCGATACGTGGTGAATAACGTATCGTTCTATATGCTTGTTTTTGTTTTCTAATAGCCCTAATGCATAAATTGATACTCTGAAATCAACTCATCGTTATAACAGATATATCGTTATAAGTGGACTGCACTATATTTCTAGCTTCAAAACCAGGAAATAATAAATACGCACGAAATATTAAAAACCCACAAAAATGCCTCCACCGATGTTGCTGTTAGGCGCACGTGTAGGCTTGTGGCAGGATCTGAAATGTGCCAACACAAACACACATACGTGCGAGAGGCGCATCGATGGGCATTGGCACATTGTCTGCAGTCTTCAAAGTAAAACTACACACGAGGACAAAGGACAATGGTTAGCTTCACTGCTGCATTATTGCTGATGCAGTATGTAATCGCACGACGCAGTGACTTTTCTCTGGCGCAATCTTATTCATTTGTCTTAACCTTGCGACCACTATCTCCTCTTTCTTCCTATAGAAAACTGACAACTTGCGCTTCACTTTCTGTAGGCGCGCGTCCAGTTCAGTTTAATACTCACATTCGCAATGTGATTAACAAAGAAGCAGTGGATGAATAGGTTTCAAAGCAGGCCCTACTGGCAGGCCTAGCAAGTGAGCGCTGCTATGTAAATCATGTGAATATGTTATTTGTACCGTAAAAGGTGGAATATAGGTCGAACTTTTTTTCAAAAAACCATTGCGAAAAGTCGACCCTCGTCTTATATACCAGACATTGGTGGAAAAAATACAGAAGTCTTGCAAGAATGGGCGGATGAAGTAGAGCCGCCATCAGCAGCAGTGCGGCGTGGCGACATTGTGGCATCCCCAATTTGCGTTTACATTGTCACAAACTTATTTTGGTTAAAGGCTGCTTTTTCACATTTTGTTTCAAAATGAGCGGAAGCCGACGGCAATTCACCATCGCCTTCAAGAAAAGGGCGATTGAGTGCGCGGAAGCCCACGGCAACCTCGCAGCACACTGCGAATTTGGAGTATCCGAAAAGAGCATGCAGTACTGGCGGAGGCAGAAGCAGCAAACCAACAGAAAACGTCATTTCGTGGACGGACCGCAGCGAACCGCAGAACGGGAAGACAAGGTTGCGGAGTTCGTCTGGGAGCTGCGTGTAAGATCGCTGCCTGTGACTGTTGAATGCATCCATTTGAAAGCAGTATAGATCGCACACGCCTCTGGACTGGGCAGCGAGAAGCGCTCGTCATCCAACTCTAGTTTGGACGACTCTGATCAAAGGCGTTGCTCTGATTCGGAGTAGTGCTTGCGCGCGACCATCAACCCGCGTGTTTGTCAGCACTTTACCATCACGGCACAGAGCGGCGAAATAGCGAAAGTAAGTGCACGTGCACCCATGCACGTGTCGCGTTTGTTTCGCCGCTAATAAAATGCTGACAAGCACGCGGGTCGATTGTCGCGCGATACTGTTAAAAATAGGCCGAGTGCACATGTGAGCAGCATTTAAATAAATACTGCCTCTGTTGTGCACGATTCGCATTTGTTTCAAGGTAAGGGTGTTTTTCGGTACATTTGCCATTGAAAAAGATTTTTGTCATTTTTAGAATTCGTTAGTTCGGGGATCTACCTACATTCCGGTCCGACCTATAATCCGGTTTTTACGGTAATACGTTAATAATGGAACGTAAATAAATCCGATCTATCTAATGTCAGCAACAAATGAATGTATCCAAAAAATATTATTTTATTTATGTTTTAAGGCCCCTGTGCAAGGAAGAAGCGGTCGATTCATTGCTGCACGGACTTCTCCTTACGTACAACCAAGTCCAGCTGTATTTCCGCCAGTTTTTTGTAGTCTCTGTATGCCAATGCAACAACTGCAAAGGCTAGAGTCAGATCTGCATGTGAAGGCTCTGGAGTACATGGCACGTCATCATCATCATCATCCGAGTTAGAGTTGCAGTTTGATGGTGGGAGAACTTGCTCAATTTTTTCGCCGTCGTTTTCACTGTCATTGAGGTTGCCAGAGGAGATAATGGTGAAAAAGACAGCATACGCTACAGCCACTTACAAAGTCCGGATAACCGAACGTAGAGCTGGTGGCTGTCCGAAGTATCAGTTGTCTTTACACATTAATTCTGTGGGGCTATCGAGTGAAGCTGTCTGAATTACCGAGCAAGTCCGAATTATCGATGTCCGATTTATTGGTCAGCGACTGTAATAGCCAATCGCAAGGCACCTCTCAGCGTGCTGGCGCACTGCCAATAGGAGGGACACATGCACCACGAGCTTCGTCAGATCAGCGGATGATTGTTTTACATTTTCACTTTACTTATGCACCTATCATAGGCAAAAATGTGGATAGCTCGAAGGCGGAACTTTGAGCTTTTTAACGATACCAAGGTGGCGGTGCTCTGTGGTGTGAAAGACAAGAGAAAGCTCCGTGAGACTCTGGTGCTGCTGCGTGATATTAAATCTTTTCTCGGTGTCTGCAGTGACAAAATTTTTTTCTGACACTTATGGTGCATTTTTGGGCAGTGGCAGCAGCAGTAGTAGTAGTAGTATTAGCAGTAGTAGTAGTAGTAGTAGCAGTGGTGGTGGTAGTAGTAGTAGTAGCAGTGGTGGTGGTAGTAGTAGTAGTAGCAGTGGTGGTGGTAGTAGTAGTAGTAGTAGTAGTAGTAGTAGTAGTAGTAGTAGTAGTAGTAGTAGTAGTAGTAGTAAACTTTATTTGTGGTTTTGTAATGAAGTCCCAAGGGTGGAGCTCAGTCTATAGCCCCCATTTGATGCTGCTGTTTTGATAATTAGGCATTGAAGTTGCCAAAAAAGCAGTTCCCAAATGTCTATTCCCTTTATTTTTTTTTATCTCTCGAGATTTTCTGTTTTCGAAACCTGCACCCCCCTCCCATTACCTCAACTCACAGGGTGATTCAGCGAATTTCATTGGTCCCATCAGGATCGAATTACCAAAAGTTGACTATAGCAGTGAGGGTGCATGCACAATGTATTAAAATGTGTAACAGACAGTTTTTAGTGTTGGTATTTTTTTTGAACATGAATAAGGAAGCAGTGCTTACTAAGGCCTGTAATTGTCTCCCCGGCCACCCACGGAAGATCTCGGCCATTCTCAAGTTCAATTTCATCCCCATCTTCTCCAGTGCAAGACAGGTACAGTGCAGCTGCCTGATGGCTTGGAAGCAGCGTCAGCACACGCTCCACATGTGCGATGTTCTTATTGTTCTGCAGAAACACAAACAAAAATATTTAGAGATAGCATCGCAGGGAAGTACACATTCAGGGACTGCGAAAGATAATGCGAAAACACACGGGTATGGACACTGCAGTTGAACTGCTGCTACAATGGAAACAAGTCAAAAATAAAGAAAGCCTCGTTGGACAATCATTAGGGGAAGTTCCTTTTTTTTTTTGACAAAATTATGGTTGCAATAACTGGCTAGATATGAACTGCCATGTCACGTGACAATTCTCATCCTCGTGTTCCAAGAAGTTCTACACTGGGCCAACTGTACACAAGAGATTCAAGGTTTTAAAGCAGACGTCACTACACTAGCCCGTCTCCTTCAACTACACCCTCCCCACGGCCACCACCTCCCAGCCGACAAATCAGCTCAAAGGTTGCTGGGGATAGTGAGTAAACTTTCTTCAACACCAAAGAGTACACATAAAGCCGACATCATACTCAGGTCAGAGGAACGAAAACATAGCTTATTTGCAAGCAACAAGATTACATTTTGTGCAAATTAT